>NC_091127.1:165765021-165865021 GCF_040183065.1 Periplaneta americana | reverse complement strand
ATTCTCCTGTAACTTCATCCCTCTTAGCACCAAATATTTTCCTAAACACCTTATTCTCAAACACCCTTAACCTATGTTCCTCTCTCAAAGTGAGAGTCCAAGTTTCACAACCATAAAGAACAACCGGTAATATAACTGTTTTATAAACAGTGATGGTAATAGTTTTCATTTAACAATTTTGATGATGATAATGATGATGATTTTTATGAAAAGTAACAGTTTCAGATTTTTTGACAACAGACTGGGTGATAAAAGCTTCTCAACCGAATAATAACATTTCCCATATGTATTTTGTGTTTAATTTCCTCCCGAGTATCATTTATATTTGTTACTCTTTTTTTTTATTGGGTTATTTTACGACGCTGTATCAACATCTCAGGTTATTTAGCGTCTGAGTGAAATGAAGGTGATAATGCCGGTGAAATGAATCCGGGGTCCAGCTCCGAAAGTTACCCAGCATTTGCTCGTATTGGGTTGAGGGAAAACCCCGGAAAAACCTCAACCAGGTAACTTGCCCCGACCGGGATTCGAACCCGGGCCACCTGGTTTCGCAGCCAGACGCGCAGACCGTTAGTCCACACGTATGGACTTGTTACACTTATTTGAAGGAATCGTAACAAGGTGTCTTTTTACGGTGATGGGTTGTTAGCCCTTCGCCCAGCCCCCAAGCTGGAGGACCACTCCTCATCGGCTGTCCGCGACTGCTTATTCAATATATTCACAGCTACCCTCCATATCTGGAGGCCGTCTCCTCGATCCGCAACCTGAGGACGCGCCATGCCGTGGTGATAGGGACCCGCAATACATGTAATTTTATTTCATAAACGAGGACAAAACGAAACGAACGAATATCACCACGTTTCTTAATGTAAGAAAATTAGCTTAAATGTGCATTTTCATGAAATTCAAGCACCACAACCTGGGACGATTACCTTATTAGACAAATTCTACGCTATAGGAGAGCGGTCATTTTTAATGTCTGAAACTGTACATTGCTTCATTTCTTATTAGACCAACAACCAATCCTAATTTCTCCTCACGTGCTATATTTCAACCTGTCACTCTCCGAGATAATTTTAATTCCAGGTATTTTGGGCCAGATCTGTATTACTACAGCTATCGCAACTGTAGCTTACACCCTATATTTAGATTGTTAAACTCTTCGGGCTTGTCGCAACAAGTTGAACGTGCCCGACAAGGAGTGAGAGTCAGAAATTGCTTTTCCTGGCCAAGGCAAAATGGCTTAACTCGATGCCGTGCATGTTAATTGCAATGGCTCAAAACATACTTAGCGTAGACCACATGATATGAAAAACGTCAGGAAGTCACAAAATGTTGCAGCAGCGGTGATACGAATCAACGTCATAACAGATCGAGTGCCAAGCTTTAGCGCAGGCATGTCAGAAATCGGACTCAAATGTGCAGTTATGTGCGCGGATCGCCGATCTGTCCACATTGCATCATTCAAGGGTTGCTCTTACCTGTTCTTAGCTGGAAGGGTGTACAATAATCTATTCTGCGCTTCTAGGGATGGATTAAATAGGCATTTGAACGTTATAAACACACTTAGCAGAAGGAAAAAAAAAACACGGTTATTATCAGTGTATACAGGGTGTTTCAAAAATACGGGGCATAATTTCAGGTATGTATTTCCCACATGTAGACAATCAAAATAGTTCATTACAACATGTGTCCGGAAATGCTTCATTTCCGAGTTATGGCCTTCACAACATTGAAATTCACCGGAACGTTTTTCTTTCCGCAGGTCGTTGTCATTACAGAAGATGTTCAAAATATCCACCTCCTGCTTGGATACAGACCTCACATCGATGTCTCATTGACCTGCGAACACGATCCCAAACTCCAGGAATATTGCGTATGTCCTCAGAACATGCCACAATTCGATTCCGAAGAGATTCCAAATCAGGCACCGGAGATGAATAAACCAATGATTTTAAATGGCCCCACAAGTAGAAATCGAGAGGGTTCAGTCATGTTCACAGCCTCCAGAATCTCCTCCTGTACTTCTGGAGTTGTAGATCTTGGTCGTCCCCTTCCCAAACCAGGAGAGTTAAATTTTCCATACTCGCACAGACGGTAATGGAGACGTACAAATGTCTTCCGATCTGGACATTGTCGCTGTGGGTACCTCTCCTGGTACAAACGACGAGCCAGCGCAGCATTACCGTCCGCCTTACCGTACATGAAGTGTATCTCTGCCAGCTCTTGATTTGAATACATGTCGCACAGTCTAACGCCTACACAATACTGAATGTAACCTTCGCCTCGGAATGAACTGTCAGAGTGCCCTCTTAATGTCTCCTTTGACGGCAACGACCTGCGGAAAGAAAAATGTTCCGGTCAATTTCAATGTTGTGAAGGCCATAACTCGGAAATAAAGCATTTCCGGACACATGTTGTAATGAACTATTTTGATTGTCTACATGTGGGAAATACATACCTGAAATTATGCCCCGTATTTTTGAAACACCTTGTATATTTCACAATTGTAATACAAGAAAATTTAGGTTTACTCAGTTATATTTGACAAAGTAGTTGTTTGTAAAGCATAATTTATTAATACGATCTTATATAGTATTTGAAGAAAAAGAATATTGCAGTAATTTCGAAACAACAAAAAACCAACAAGTATTTCACTTTACGTAGTAGGTACTAATTATTTTAAAGTAATAGACCCTACTCTTTCATTGTTCGTAAAGCATTATTATTCATGGGGACCATTGATACACAAATGTTGAAGAAATTATACTCCCAATTAATTACATGCAGCAGGACATTGTGAAGTTTTTACACTGAAATAATTTCCTTGCTGTATGTCAATATAAATTAACATTGATATTAATAAAAAGTATAAATTAAGCTTAGAATTTAAATTCACATATAGTTTATTTGGAAAACGTTGAGAGCAAGTATCGACAAGTTGGGAGCGTTACTGAAAGAAATTAAAAGTGTAGTTCACTAGCTGTGAAGCGACTATATTCTGTCTTATAATTTAACATTCCTCATCATACAGTATTATCTTCCAGATTTGATCAATGAAACTGCCAAACACTTCACAGTTCTGTTTTTCCCTCTTGATCAGTGGTCCAAATGCCTGACAGATCTGTACTGTTAATTCAAACCAATTTGTACTCTATTCGTTCTGATAAGGTAGTGTGTAAAAATATACAGAGTGATTCACGAGGAAAGGTAAAAAATTTAGGATACGATATCTTAGGCCATTTTGAGTGAAAAAGTTCATATGAACATAGGTCCGTTTTCGAACGATGGCGGAACTAGATGCATTTTTGGTAAAAGTCTCGCCCCAATGTGAATCAGACGTTACCATATGCTGCTGACGTGAGACAAGGTCACCGATGAATGACGTAACATTGTAATCTGCATTATGAGCGATGTAGATAAGAGAAGAGAAACAAACCGGGTGGTGGAGCATTACAAATGTCACAACAAATACGCTATCACTTATCGGTTCACAGCAGTCCAGTCAGCTACCTACAGTACAGTAGTTATACAGGTACAGTTATCGGAAGTGTTAAGTTGTGTTTTTCAAGATTCCTTATAAATTTTCGACTGCAGAATACGCCGATATTGTGTATGTTTATGGTTTGTGCGATGAAAGTACCTTGCATGCCGTCGCTGAATATGAACGACGCTTTCCGAACAGAAGGGTACCATATCGAAGAGTATTTACTGTCTATGGGGTTGGGTGAACAACTTGGTATAGCAGAGGAACGGGGAAACGAGAGAAGCGCTAATCGACCGTATTTTGGATGCGGCATAAAGACAGACACGTGCAACTCTCCCGAGCGACCAGCGCGATTCACGCCCGAGCGCAACAGTGCATTGAAGCATAAGGAGGTACCTTTGAAAATGTGCGAAAACATCGACCCCGACTTCTAGAATATTAGGTATGTATGCATACGTGAATATAAACTTCAAATTTGTCCGTTATGTCTCTAAATGCGAGTCAGTACAGTGGAATCTCAGAAGTTTTTGTGAAATCAAAGAGCCATATCTCCGTAACCGTTCGAAAACGGACCTACATTCATATGAACTTTTCCACTCAGAATGACTTCAGAATTCATATCCTAAATTTTTTACCTTTCCTCTTGAATCACCCTGTATATACGTGTAAAATTTTAAGTTATATACAGTGAATAATTAGATAGCGTCCAGTATACAAAGTCAGTAGTGTGATGGAGGCCAGTTCATATTAAGTTTTGTATCTCGCATAAGAAGGTGCAATTATGTAGCGTTTCGCACGAAATAAAGTATGTCAAGTCTCGAACGTCTTAAAATTTGTTGTCGCTACGTCCGTGAGATTTATCCCGTTAAGTACTATCATGAACTTCCCGTTGTATGCAAGGCTAAGTTTTCACACAAACAGCCTCAGTTATTTCGGGGGTGTTCCCTTCGTATACACACACAGGTGGGTACATAGAAATAGCGCTCATTTGTCTTCATTACGTCATTGTGACCGGACGCCAGGCCAACTTCCTGGCCAACTGGAAGGTTCGACTAAACACTATCAGCCGGCACGAACACATCAAGTCTCGCACACAGACTGCCCAATTTTACCCCCGGAAGCTTATTTTTAATCCTGTTCCATGTAACAGCTGACAGAATGTACGTGACTATGTTCAAGAATTTACGTGCGTTATTGTGCTACAATTTGTGCTCAGAATTTTGATACAAATGAAAGAATGAAGAGAAACAGTATAACATGTAATTCAGTTAACCTCAGTAAGAACTGAGCGCTTCTGATAATTGGAGACGGGCTACACATTTCAGAGCACGAGATAAAGCTACGTATATGAAGTTGTAAAACGTTCGGAATGCAAATGGAAATAACGAGTGACAGGAAAAGCTGAAAACTTACAACGGAATCATTCATTCATTCATTCATTCATTCATTCAGTGTTCTGGCCAAGGGCAAGTATTTCACTGCAAACCCAGCTTTCTCCAATATTTCCTATTTTCTGCCTTCCTCTTTGTCTCCTCATATGATCCACACATCTTAATGTCCTCTATCACCCGATATCTTCTTTCTATTCCTCATCATAGAACGTCTTTATACTCATCTTCCTATACTGTAGAAATACCTCGCCTCTGGAATTCGTTACCTACTGACGTCAGGGACTGCCGGACTTTATCACAACTCAAAATTAAATTGGAAAATTTTGTCTTAGTTAATGTTTTAGGTATTGATAGAAGTATTGACTTTTTTTTTTTCTTTTTCTTTTTTAACCTAGATTAAAATTGCAAGTTTCTTGTTTATGTTAGTTAATTAGTAAGGATATAATTAATTATGATACTTAATCACTCATTTGAAGTTTGTGTGACTGCAATCTGTGTACATTTTTGTGTGGCTTTACTTTGTTTATAGTGTTTTTTTCTCTCTCTCTCTTTATTTCTTGTGTAGCTTTACTTTGTATATAGTGTATTTTTTTCTGTTTTTTTATATTATTGTATGTGTATTCCTTGTGTTGTGGAAGAGAAGGCCTGATGGCCTTAACTACACCAGAATAAATAAATAAATAAATAAATAAATAAATAGATCTTCTTCTGTCACGAACTATTATACCATTCAGCATTCCTTCCAGTGCATCCTTCAGAAGGCATTTTCTTCTCAACCAGTAATCCAGCCAATTTCTTTTCCTTTTCTGATCAGTTTTAGCACCATTTTTCTTCACCCAATCTTTGAAACACAGCTTCATTTCTTATTCTCTTTGTCTTCATCACATGCTCCATCCTTCTCCATATTCAGATTTCAAATGCTTCTAATTTCTTCTATTCACTTCGTCGAAATGTCCAGGTTTCTGCTCCATACAATGTTACACTCGACACGAAGCACTTCAATAATCGCTTCCTTACAATTAGTTATTTTTTCAGAGGTCCGTAGAAGATGCTCATTTTTCTATTAAAAGCTTCCTTTGCCATTGCCATTCTCCTTTGACTTCTTGGCAGCAGCTCATGTTATTGCTTACACTGGGTGTTCATTTCAAAGTGTGTCATGACGTCACTGTTGTGAGTCAGCGATTTGAAGCGAGTTTCAGCTTTTATATTAGAGAAGTTGCCTTTTAATCAAAGCGTTCAATCTGAACTTGAGAACGTGTACGGTATAACTTTAACGCCATAGCAACAGATGGCGGTCTGTAAAGTGTGTGTGCTACCATAACCTCTTTCGAACTGTGTTTTGCGCGGGAAAGTCGTACGCAGGTTATTTGTTATCATCGGTTGCGTACGGCAACATTCCACAACACAAATCAAAAGCTCCGTGTCCAAGTTGACCGTCGAAGTTAATGTCAACAAATACGTAAGTAATCGTCTTAACCCTCTCCACATATTATCCCAACATTAAGAAAAAACTCACCTCAGTACGTGTTTCCAAACAGTTCACATTCCTGCCACTACTGGCATTACCGTACGTATCGGTAAGTACTCTTCAGAATGAACGCCGTACTTGCTACGCAACTTCTCTGGCACATAAGTAATACGCCTCTGCGGAAGTGTAGGAAGATTGAATTCTCTAGGCTCATCGGCTAGCCACATGACGGCATACAGCGAGCCATGACACACTTTGAACTGAACACGCAGAAGTACACCCCAAGTATTTGAAGCTGTGATGATTTTTATGAAAAGTAACAGTTCTGTTTTCTGTTTCTTTGAATAATATTACAATTATTGTAATTGAAGATGACATGGTGATAATTACTTGAAAAATAAAGAAATTTTACAAATGTAATAATTACATTGACATGGAGTGTCTTTATTTTCCAGTTGTATTGCACTCTTCAAAATGGGTCATGTCAAAGTGAACACAACAAAGTAGGTCAAGTTATGTTGTCTTAGCAAGTGATAGAAAAAGAAACCAAAATTTAAACACGATGTGGCGAAAGATACAGTTTTTATTGTTTATTTTAATTTTAAATTTTACTAACATGGCCCATTTTGAAATTGAGCCCCTCAATTTGGAATATATTTAATTACACTTTTCAGTTGTCGATATTGTTGCTGTAAACTAAATGTATTCTGAACTTGTACTGGGGACGAAATAACCTGAAAGTTCACCATTATCACTAACATCCACACCACAAAGTATACCGCAGTTGTGTCAAAATCTTTGTCAAGTCTCGTTGTTAATTTTTCGTATCTAGTTTAACTAATGTTTCTACAAATCACACTTAAATACAAAGTACACTATATATCACTGTCATCGGGTGTATACCCAATTGTAGTGTTGATAAATACATACACAGCGATCATTTTGAAAAACTAGAAATGTTTTCAAAATAAAATAACGAATCATGAATATTTAGAACTTATGATATTTATTAGACTAAAATAACAAATCACGAACATTTTGAAAAGTTGAAAATGTTTTCGAAACAAAATAAGGACTAGAAGTTCATCGAAAAAAGTACATCACGAACATGTTTAGTAAAAAATATTTTTCAAACGAGATAGGAAATTATTTTTGTTCATTCCACCCCATATTTTCCACATGAATTTCCTCCTCATCTCTGTCATCACTTTCACGCTATTCTTCTTCTTCCATAGTCTCAGAAGCTTGGAAAAGAGATTCATAAAATGAGCGGCTTTCCTCTTTTACATATGGAAATAAGTCTCTGACATCCTTAACTTTACTTTTCTTCAGTGGAACTCGAGACGCTGATTGAAAATCCAGTCTTGGAGGGCAGTTTTTCATGTATGAACATGTTCTATAAATAGAGAGCCTAAAAGATATATTAAAATAAACAGGTTTTCCAGCATTACTGTTCAAAATTTCTCTACGAAACTTTGTGGGTATGACAAATAAACTATGGTCACTCGCTTTATACATTCTCCGGAAAAAGTGCCTATGGATCCCTATTGCAGCTATGTCCTCTGTTTCTACTAATCACTCTTAAATACACAGAATTGTACTTTATATGCATGAATCAATACATAAACTTTAGTGTGACATAATCCTCACTCAGGAAAAATACTGGAATGGGTATAACAATAGTTACTTACTTACTGGCTTTTAAGGAACCCGGAGGTTCATTGCTGCCCTCACATAAGCCCGCCATTGGTTCCTATCCTGAGCAAGATTAATCCATTCTCTATCATCATATCCCACCTCCCTCAAATCCATTTTAATATTATCTTCCCATCTTCGTCTCGGCCTCCACAAAGGTCTTTTTACCTCCGGCCTCCCAACTAACATTCTATGCTATATGCATTTCTGGATTCGCCCATACGTGCTACATGCCTTTCCCATCTCAAACGTCTGGATTTAATGTTCCTAATTATGTCAGGTGAAGAATACAATGCGTGCAGTTCTGTGTTGTGTAACTTTCTCCATTCTCCTGTAACTTCATCCCTCTTAGCCCCAAATATTTTCCTAAGCACCTTATTCTCAAATACCCTTAACCTATGTTCCTCTCTCAAAATGAGAGTCAAAGTTTCACAACCATAAAGAACAACCGGCAATATAAGTGTTTTATAAATAGTGATGGTAATAGTTTTCATTTAACAATTTTGATGATGATTTTTATGAAAAGTAACAGTTCTGTTTTCTGTTTCTTTAAATAATCAATTTCAGAACACACACACTATTTGACATCACATTTCAACACTTTTCAACAATCGAACGCACCCACACAACAGCCAGCGAAGTTTGAGATGACGCCGAGATCTAGTAGGCTCTGAGGATGGTGTGAAGAAGCACCGAAACAGCTGTAAGTCGCACATGTTTACACAATCAACACGAGTAAGATCGACATTTAATCAATTATTTACATAAACTTTACTGTGACATAATCCTCACGCTGGGAAAATACTGGAATGAATATAAAAATAGTCAAGAATAGTTAATTTGACGTAAGTTTATAGATACTGCATGAAATTTATGATAAAGCGTGCGACATATACATGACACTATTTACGTTGGCCTAGAGATATAAATATATGATGTGTTTGTGTCGGGTTACACTAGACACAAACGAGTCTGACATGTCACAATCCTTTTACTTTCGCTTCTGTTTCTACTATAAATAGAACAAAGTATATAAAATATCGTTCTGCTGAAAACGGGGGGGAATTTTATACTCTGCGGTGAAGGAAAACCTCATTTCACTGGAGTATTTCAGTAAAAAAGAAAATATGAGACACTGTTCGTGCATGAGGTGCGTAAGAATCTGTTTGGTGTTTTGTATTCCGACCTCACGGAATCTTTACCTCAAGTTAACTCTTGTAACCGGATTATCAGTAATGCGGCCCCCTGTTTAACTTCAATCCACCAAAGAGCCGACTCGATTGCCGAAACGTGGGCGACCTGACGTCATTCGCTAATGTACTTCCACACCCAACTCTCTCACCCCGCCTCGAGGCAATATATAGGCTCATTTTCAAACTTCGAGGTTACCTTTACAAGGTATTATTTCGACCAGAGTACAATAAAACTGCTTTTGGCGAGTCCACGTGTCGGATAACGATCCTAGCCAATTGTTTAAAAATATAGATTACCTGATTTTACTTCGATAAGTGTAGTAACTCCCCAGTTTTATAGGCTCTGTAACGATGCGCGTCTACTCATTCTTTCAAACACAAGCACACGGCATGTACTTACAACGATAAGGTAATCATTTCTACCCTATTTCTAGCGACAGACTCACACAAAAACTTGTACCCTCATATACTGCGCAGAGAGACTGTGGTTAAGGCGCTAAAACACCAAGCCAAAGTTCTTGGGTTCAATTCCCACATGGGTCATAAATTTTCCTATTGATGTAATCCTTCCCACTGTACTGTATTACAATCCTGAAGTCGATTCAGCCTCTAACATAAATGAGTACCAGGACGTTTTATTATTAGTATTAATTTAGTATTTATTTATTTAACCTCGTAGAGATAAGGCCATCAGGCCTTCTCTGCCCCTCTACCAGGAGATTCCAACTATAATATGTAGAATACAATTACAATTATTATTACATTTACAATTACAATTACAATAAAATCAAAGTACGAAAAGATTACCTGACTAATTAAAGCTAGATAATTTATCAACAGTAATCTCACTAGAGGTTTTTATTTATCAAGAGAAAATCAAAACTCGAGTGGGATTTAATTGACTATTACACGATTAGAAGAAAGTATATAAAGATTAGAAGTAACGAAGTACTCCAATACAATAAACTATTAATTGACTTACTAAAATACAACTGTCTTCAAATTTGTACCATCTCAACATTATAAATATTACGCTAGTAGATGGCAGTAGTGTGTTATGAATAGCTGTTTTCTATCAGTTGTGCCAACTATGGAATCTTCATTGAACTCTGTGGACGGTTACTGGTCAAGAAGGCTTTGTTGATTCAGTTTCAGTTTTATTAAAACAGTTGCATTCCACTTCATTTATCCCGATCCCAGTAATCAACGTCACTTGACAGATGATTTTCAATAAATCTCAGTATTAAACAATCTCTGATACGTGACTATTCATAATATCATATAGCAGAAGCTATCACATAACCTAAAAAATATAAACGAGTTTTAGAAAAGTTTTAATTAGGGATGATGTAATAAACAAGAAACGTTTTAATTAACGATGATTTTTTATTTCGTTGTTGGTAACTCTATAGCATCTACTAGATGCTTTATGGTTGTGCTAACAGATGGAGTTACTTGTCAACAATGTGACGCTGAAACGTGTGTTCAGGTTACTGCCCAGCGACAGTCCTGATGTATTTTTTATATTTTTGATGATTGGTTAATTAATATTAAACCGGCACACTCACAATCACACTCACATTCATACAAATTTCCAGACTCTAGACACCCAGGGAATTCTTCTTCTTCAAGAAAAATTCACCGAGCGCCGAGCCCGGGAATCGAACCCGGGACCTCCTGATCTGGAAGCCAGCATGCTGACGGAGGCAGTCAATTAACGATGATGAAATAAAAAATAAACACGAATAATTTTAAAAGAAACAATTATTAAAAGTAGGTACAATTTTCAAATTTGAATGTTTTAGTGGTTGGTGGTTCAGTTGATGTTATATTGGACGTGTGCGTAAAAGAAGTGAACTCGTGGTGTACATGGTGTATCCCTCAACTTATTCAGGATTTCCGAATGGTGCTCTTCATATATGACCAGTGATCTTTATTAATTCTTGTTCTTGAATGCCAATGCGAGTCATATTTGAAAGTGCTGTGCATCGACTGGAGCGGTTTGTAATTTTCTGTTTTTTGACATCCAGATCAGTGCAGTTTGAAATGTTGGCAAACATAGAAATAAATGCTAGGGTAGTGATAAAAATAAACAAATGCTAGGGACGCGATAAAATTAAATAAATGCTAGGGACGCGATAAAATTGTGCGATAAGAGCCATGATTGGTTGAAAGACGTCCTTTCGTACCGTTTTATTGGTCAAAAGTAGTGTGACGTAGTAAAAGTGTAATAGTCATAGAAAAACAAAGAATATTTTATATTTACTGAATCACAAATTAAACCTAGAATAACAAAATTGTATAGTGATGAAATTACTGGATATTATATATTTTATGATTGATTAAGGATACTATTTACAAGAAATCAATTACTGACCAAGTGCCTAGTAAGTTTGCGTTTGAATTCAATTTTATTTCGACAGTCCCTGATGCTAGGAGGTAACGAATTCCAGAGTCTTGGTAGGGCTATTTTGAAAGACGATGAGTATGAGGAGGTGCGATGGGATGATATTGTTAGTAATGTTTCATGACGAGAGCGTGTGTTCAGATTATGATGGGAAGAAAGGTAAGTGAAGCGAGACGACAGGTACGAAGGAATAGAAGAGTGCAAGATTTCGAAGAGAAAGAGGAGTGAATGTAAATTTCTTTTCTTATCTGGTTTAAGCCAACCTATTAGATGGGGTAATATGATCATATTTGCGAACATTGCTTAAAAAACGTACACACAAATTATGAGCACGTTGAAGTTTCGTTTTGTTGTCGCTGGAAAGGTCAGTCAGTGAAATGTCAGCATAGTCAAAATAGGAAAATACAAGTGTCTGCACAAGGGACTTTTTTTAAGCAAGAGGGAAGATGAACATTTACCCTTTTTAGCACATGAATAATAGAATATACTTTTCTTCAGGTTTCTGTGATTTGCATGTCCCAGTTGAGATTATTATCCATGTGGACATTTTACTTGGGAGTAAAAGCGGCAAACATAATATAGGACTAACATCCCTACTGCTGCTAATGCCAATTACTGTCTGCAAAGATACGAGCCTGAATCCCCCACCATATCTGGACTCCAGAACCTGTAATAGTAATAAATTTAATATAAAGAGTAAGGTTGCCAGATTGTACGTTTTCCCGCATTCTTACGTTTTCTGGATGCTAGTGTGGCCTTACGTTTTTTATTCCCCCTTACAACACTTTCTTCCTTTGTTTCAAATTTGGCGCTGGGTAATAGTAAAAACAGAGTGATCATGTGGGACCCCAGGATAGGGAAGCGGAGTGCAGGAAGACAGAGAACCAGATGCGGATACATTCACAAAGAGAGCGGGGAAGCAGTGGAGAGGCGTGCAAGAAGCAGACCAACGTGAAAAAAAACTGTCGAAGAAAACGCCAATCGGTGAAAAGTGAAAAATGTTCTAAAGTGCCAGCAGCAACGCGAATGAATACGTGAATAGTGAAACGATGCAAAGTGCGCGGAAGAATCAGTGAATAGTGACCGCAAACCTGTGAAAGTGCTCCATACCCAACACGAGAGATGATGAACAAGGGAACAAGGTCGACACTATCTAGGCTAGCTCACCTAAAGAGTGAATCAGAGCTACCCTGCCTACGTACAGGAGGCCTTAGCCCTCCAGGGATATCATAGGCTAAATTCTAAATTCTAAATAGTAAACTACTGTATATATTTATATTATTTTCAATGTTCGGCACTAATCTTGTTACATTTCCATATTTGATTTCTTTTTTTCATGGTGAATACGAGGTATATGAGGAAGTTCAATGTTTTTCTACGGAAGGATCTACACGGCGTTCTGACATCATAATAATTGACCGAGATAAAAAAAAAACTGGTCTCATTCCTGACCCCACTGTAAGGTTCGAAATTAATGAAGATCAACCAAACCAGGTACATGAAGAGAAACGCGCTATTTACCTTCCATGCTGTGATGATCTCAGTCATAAATATAATAATAATATTCAAGATTGGAATGTCGTAGGACTTATGTTTGGTGCGCGAGGAACAATTCCTAAATTTACATTGGCGATTTTTAGAAAATTAAAGGTTCCTCATGAGACTCTTCTGACAATTGCCTCAATCATTTTAAAATCTTCATTGAACATCATCAATCACCATCTCTATTCATCTTTATAATATTCAATATATATTGTTTACTTTCAATAAATTTTTATAGCTACCATATCTTGTCGCAGAATATTTTTTTTATAATTTTATTATGTATTTTTATACAATTAATTTACATTTTCTTTTTTGTTCATTTGAATTATTTAAGATGCCGATATTTTAAATCCAAGATTTGGACGGCTATCATTTCGATGATATTCTCTCTCTCTCTCTCTCTATATATATATATATATATATATATATATATATATATATATATATATATATATGTTCCCAGATATATATCACTCGATGATAGCATTAAAAGATCTCTGACTTCTTGTGGCATCCCGTCTCTTTCGGAACCACCACGTATTAGTCGCGCGGATGGTAAACGACCCGATGGTCTCACCTTAATTCCATGGTCTAGAGGAAAATCTTTAATTTGGGACTCCACTTGCGTTGACACTCTAGCTCCATCTCACTTGCCGAATACCTCCAGACGCACAGCATCTGCTGCTGAATTAGCCGTGAAGAAGAAAGTCGATAAATATGCTCATCTTTTAGACAATATCTTTGTCTCCTTTGCTGTGGAGACCTTCGGTCCTTGGAGTCATGACGCTAAAGTTTTGGTATCTCAAATCGGCTAAATTTTGATCACCATTACTGGTGATCGTCGTTGCACTACTTATTTGCGTCAACGCTTAAGTATTGCTATTCAACGCGGAAATGCAATGAGCGTTTTGGGTACTCTTCCAGAGTCCAGCCCTTTGGACGAACTTTTTCTCATGTAAAATTTATTATCTCTATGTAAATGTTTGTATTTAGTTTTTATATATGTGTAATTGTAACGGTAAAAATATTGTTAATCAAAAATTTTTTTTTCATAAGTGTATATTATTTTTGGGAGTGTTTTTTGTACGTAATTTTATAAGGTTGTTATTGATATCCTATATATATATATATATATATATATATATATATATATATATACACACATATATAATGGGTGAATCCAGAAATGCATATAGAGTGTTAGTTGGGAGGCCGGAGGGAAAAAGATGTTTGGGGAGGCCGAGGCGTAGATGGGAGGATAATATTAAAATGGATTTGAGGGAGATGGGATATGATGATAGAGAGTCGATTAATCTTGCACAAGATAGGAACCGAAGGCGGGCTTATGTATGTATGTATGTATGTATGTATGTATGTATGTATGTATGTATGTATGTATGTAAGTTATGTATATATAGCCTACATATTGTGATTTTATTAGTAACACCAATGTAATTTATTCCTCACAACAATAATTCCTTTCTACAATTCGCCTTAAACGCTCTCGGCAACAATTGGAATTTTCACTCAACACAGTATTCGTTATAGCACTCCACCGACGACAATGACAATTTACTTGGACTAGTACGAACAACAATGAACTGTTAATCTTAACTAATATTTACAAAGCACTATTTACAACACAGTAATGTCAGTTCCCAGTTCACAGTTCTTCTATCTCAGTCACTCGAGTTCACAGTATCTCGAACCACAGACCTTCAGAGACAGTTCACTGTACTCGAACTCGGGTCCCTCCTACTGCGGTCCACTGCACTCGAACTCAGGTCCCTCCAACTGCGGTCCACTGCACTCGAACTCAGGCCTTCGGATGCTGACGCAGATGCGGACGCACACTCGAGTCGAACTCCGGCTGGCTTGCTTGCTCTGGCTTTCTCACTGACTGAATAACTGAAAACTCTGAAACTGCCGTCGTTCCTTCGCGACCGTAATTTATAACCACAGCGACGTAACATCGAAGGTTCGACCCGTCTCTAGAGATGGCATTCCAGAGAAATCCAGGGCCCTCTCCTCTCTACCAGCACCAGATGCGCGCGCAAACTCGTCGCGTTACGTAATACACCCTCTCTCTTCTCTCCACCGCGCGACGTCACTCAATGTTCCGTGGAGCCTGTGCGATCTGCTTTCATGCGGGACGCTGGTCGTGAGTTCGATTCTCACGTCGCTGTCACAATATATATACTGTATATATTATTTTCCTTATTTCATAGTCTTAATGTAAGACATCTATTATTCCACCTTTAGGGGAAGGCACGGTCTGGGACTGTCCTCGCACGCAGGCCGCTCGAGTGGACCCACTGTACTACCCGAGATAGAATAGTGTGCATGCCCTAAGGCCCCTGTGCGCAGATCCCGCTGCGCGTCGTCTCCGAACTCCCTACAGCCTAAATGAACTCTTTACCAGATCCCTCAACCACGGTCCCAAGTGATATCATGAGCCCTGTAGAGAGCCCACGGTGCATAGCACTACCACCAACAACGAATGACCACATATCCACGGAGTCCAAATCCGACGGCAGCCCTTAGCCGACTCTACATCTGAGCTAGCCCAAAACCTAGGAAAGAAATGGAGATGATGATGAAATAGGGAAAGTGTAATTATGATAGCGAAATGAATTCGATGTCCAAGGCCGAAAGTTACTGAGCAATTCTGCTTCAATTGGTTGAGGGAAAACCTCGGGAAAAAACTTTATAACCTGCTAACTTGACCCAATCAGGATTAGAATCTGGGCCCGCTAGTTTCACAGACAGACATGCTAATCGGACAATGTAAGACAAGCGGTAGACACAATACTGGGTGTTCAGTTCAAAGTGTGTCATGGCTCGCTGTATGCCGTCACGTGGCTAGCCCATGAGCCTAGAGAATTCAATCTTCCTACACTTCCGCAGAGACGTATTACCTATGAGGCAGAGAAGTTGCCTAGCAAGTACGGCGTTCATTCTGAAGAGTACGTACCGACACCTACGGTAATGCCGGTAGTGGCAGGAATGTGAACTGTTTGGAAATACGTACTGTCGGAATATGGGGAGAGGGTTAAGACGATTACTTACGTATTTGTTGACATTAACTTCGACGGTCAACATGGACACGGAGCATTTGATTTGTGTTGTGGAATGTTACCGTACGCAACCGATGATAACAAATACCCTGCGTACGACTTGCCCGCTCAAAACACAGTTCGAAAGAGGTTATGCTAGCACAGAGACCGTACAGACCGCCATCTGTTGCTACGACGTTCAAGTTATACCGTACACGTTCTCAAGTTCAGATTGAAGAACGCCTTAAATAATAGGCAACTTCTCTGACATATAAGCTGAAACTCGCTTCAAATCGGTGACCCAACAACAGTGACGTCATGACACACTTTGAAATGAACACCCAGTATAAGACAAATACTTGAGCACTTTGTGTTAAAGAGTTTTCTTGCTTCTCTTACAAATTTTGTTTTAACACAATGTCACATGAAAAGAACAGTTTATTAATTAATACATTTCGGATTTGACAATATTAGCAAAAAATACAGTAAATATATCAGGCAGTAAACATGAATGTGAGCAATGAGGCAGATCACAATGTATCAGATAGGCAGTCGTCAGAACAAATAACGAATTTTCGATATACTTTTAAATAAGGTCACTGCATATATTTTTCTGTTATGCCCTCCAGATATTTTCTTGAATGTATATAAAGCAATTTTCAATACGCATATTTGCTATATTTTCAATACTGTCTGTTGTTGTTAGCTGTTGTTTCTAGAATGTTATGAAACCGAACTCTTAACTAACAACAACGCAAAAACTGTTTACGTAACTACAAAACTATCATCCGACGTTTACAAAATATTATGAGTAGTACTAAAGCAGCCACTATTTTTCCTGATGAAATAACGAACTAAGATTAAAACGGCATGAGACTCGCTCAAAAATTTAGACATTAGAATGTTAATATTACAATACGTAATTTAATTGTTGATGTAAGTTTACTTTTAGTTTCTATTTTATTTTATTTATATATTTCTCTTATACTTACTTAATTACAGGCTTTTAAGGAACCCGGAGGTTCATTGCCGCCCTCACATAGCCCGCCATTGGTTCCTATCCTGAGCAAGATTAATCCAGTCTCTATCATCATATCCCACCTCCCTCAAATCCATTTTAATATTATCTTCCCATCTCCGTCTCGGCCTCCCCAAAGGTCTTTTTCCCTCCATCCTCCCAACTAATACTCTATATGCATTTCTAGATTCGCCCATACGTGCTACATGCCCTGCCCATCTCAAACGTCTGGATTTAATGTTCCTAATTATGTCAGGTGAAGAATACAATGAGTGCAGTTCTGTGTTGTGTAACTTTCTCCATTCTCCTGTAACTTCATCCCTCTTAGCTCCAAATATTTTCCGAAGCACCTTATTCTCAAAAACCCTTAATATATATTCCTCTTATGTTAATAATATATTTGAACTGCGACCGAACACGAGCGGTGCCTCAAACAGCCCTCAAATTCTATTAATATTATTTTACGGTATCCTCTTTTTTTTCATATTGATGTATTATTTTATTTCTATTTCTATTGTTGTAATTATATTCTGTAGTCTGATGTATTATTCTGTAGTATATCTTCTGTAGTACTATATAAATACATCACTGTATATTTATCAAGTCCTAACTTTTGTCAAAAATAATTCACAAATGTTGACATATAAAAATGATTTTCACCTATACAACGCCAGAAACAGTGACCTTTTTTATATACAGGCCTGCACAAACGGCGCTTATTGAGCCGTATAACAGCTCACCGGAAAGGTACGTCGGAATGACGTAAGCGTACTATAAGTAGAGGATAGTCCACGCAGCTATCTCGTGTAGTGTGTATTATCAGTAGCTATCTCACTTTGCCTATCTACGGCTAATAATGTAGGAATCTAAAAGACGGGAAAGTGATCATCAAGCAAATTCTTTCAATATTGCATGAGAAAATGATTATTTTTTCACAGCAGCTGGAGCCAATATTTATCTGCCACAAAAGTTTGAAAGAAAGAGGAAAACATAATAAAATGCGTCATTACTAGTCCACACATAGAGATACGATGGTTTGTTGGTGAAGATCGCAGTAAAATGGTTCAGGATTTGAAAGTTGCATATTACATGAGGCAGATTCGTTATAATTTATTAATATTCAACAATTTAAATATATCTCTTCAGGGAAAAGGCCAGCTCATTTTTGATATGTTGAATAAATTACGGGATTTCAGTCGTAAACTTACACTTTTGGTTAATCACTTTCGGGAAGGTAATGTGGCTTACTTTCCAACGATAGGAACTGCTCGTAATGAAGTCATGTTAAAGAATTATGTGCAAATGTTAACTGAAATTCAATATGGATTTAATTCTAGGTTCCAAGACCTTGTACTAATTAGAAAGAAGTTTGAAGTTATCATAATAAATTCCTTCAACACCAGCTGAAACAGTGATATACGATTTACAGCTTGAACTTAGAGATCTTTCAATGTGACCTAAGGGCTAAAGACCGTTTGAATAATACTACTAGTCTGGCTGAGTTTTACAAGACTAAACCTCAGCAATAATATCCACGACTACACAAGCTGGCTGTGAAAATGATTGCTATGTTTGGCTCAACATTTATATTTGTGAGCAACTGTTTTCTAATATCAACTTTAGTAATGGTAGACATCGAACATCTGTAACTGATGTTTCATTACGATCAGTACTGTTCCTTTCAGCTGCCAACAGCATAAAATTCCGTTTTTATGTACTGATAAATAAAAATATAACAAAATGATATTGTACATATAAGTAGCTATAGAATTTATATTATTTATGTAAAATAAATATTTCTTTATTAATTAATAATAGTCCAAGATAGTTTTGTAAACACTGAACGGGAATTCATTTCATGAACACTCGTACTAGTACTTTTTTGTACATTTTGTACGAGATCACCCCTTCTTCCAGTCCACCCTTATACAGAGCGCAGCCAATATCTGCATTCCGTTCTCGAGCTGTGAGCCGAGCTCGGAGAACAGCTATAAAATATTTACTGATTACGTTTTTCTGAGCTGGATGCCATGAGATTTGCATAGCTTTCACATGGACACTATGAGAATGAATCTCTTTTTTGCTTGTGGCAGAGACCTGAGTTTTATACTTTTTGTTAATAAGGCGTGAAGTGAATTCACAAATATAGTACCATCCGTGACGGAACCTCTTCTTTATTTTCAACAATAATAATAAATTTTTTATGCTCGACCATGTCGAAATGTAACAATTATACACCTGGTAGAAGCCCTTTAATGGACCTCATTAAAGTACACCTATTCATTAAAGTTCAGGTGTTCCACCAATCAGAAAACACCATTGTAGCAATATGAAAGCGCAAGTATCGATTATTCTCGGATATACAATCGAAAGACAACTAGCGAAATGTCACGGAGGCTGGAAATTCAATACTGTCGGAGAAGGTTATGTTCTGTTACTATAATAATTAGCGTTAATTGTAAATAATATTCAAATAAATTCAATTTGTCATCTCGTTTTTCAATGTCTTAATCAATTTCAAGGTTATATCAAGATTAATGTTTATTTTACTCTCTAGATTATATCAAGGTCAATGGTATTTGTGTCTCGGAAAAAATCAATACTTTCGCGTCTGCGCACATCTCACAATTTACGAGATATTGCACAAGGTCAGTTCCGCTCCCCAATCAGATAAGAATGACATGAATACTTATGAATAATTTCAAGTTAGAAATATGGTCGAGCATAAAAAGTGGTATGAAACTTGCCTATAATGGTAATTAAGCTGCTCGTATGAAAATTATGAAACTCGCTTGCGCTCGTTTCATAAACATACTCCCGTCTTAATTACTACCATTATAGGCTCGTTGCATAATGCACTATAATCAAACAACTTTTTTCTGTAAAATGATACTGATATTCTAAATTCATTATAATAATAAAAATTGAAAAAGTAATTTCATTTTAAATATACAAAGGTTGAAAATAGTAAAAACGTAACTTCCATGACAACTGGAATGGCTGATATACACTAAACAAGAAGTATCTGTATTGTATTTATTTTTGTATAGAAGCGAATAGATGCATTTGAAAAGTGGATATGGAGAAGAATGTAACGTGTGAAGTGGACAGATAGACAATAAGAAATGAAGCTCTGCTGGAAAGAGTGGGTGAAGAAAGAATGATGCTGAAACTGATCAGGAAGAGGAAAAGGAATTGGATGGGTCACTGGCTGAGAAAAAACTGTTTACTGCCCACTGACATGGAAATTTGCTTCGTCAGAAAATGCCATCTATTCAAGAAGCATTTTTGTTTATTCGGTTGTTGCTAAGTATGTCAGAGACTGTCGGACAATGTCTAGTTTCAAAAATAAATTAAAATTGCACTTTTTGAATTAGATTCCTTTCAGTTATAGGTATGCCCTTTTCTCTGCCATAGTTTTGTAAAAATATAGGCTATATATTTCTTTTTCCTTCCTTTTACCTTTTTGTTCTCTTTATCAGCCGATGAATTTATTATCACAGCCTTTTTATCGTGAATTTTATGTAATTTTCGTATTTCTTTTCTTTTTTATTATTATTTTATTACATTCCATTTTGATATATTCTTCCTTACGTTTTTCCATATTAACTATTTGTACTAAATGAGTTGCTTTCACTATATATTCCGATGTATTTCACTTTTTTTTTCTATTATGGTATTATTTTCACGTTGTTTAGTGTGGATTTTATTATGCTATTATTATTATTATTATTATTATTATTATTATTATTATTATTATTATTATTATTATTATTTTGTAATATGTTAGTATTCTGTTCTTTAACTTTTTGTTAAATTTTAACTGCTTGTATACTTTGTGACCTGGGGCCTGTTTCTCAAAACTCACGGACTAGTAATACTAGTCTGTACAGTAGTAATAATAGTTTGTTTTACAAGTCTGTGTTTCTAGAAACTACAAGGGTAAAGTAGTAGTTACCAGTTCACAGACTAGTAATATTGGTCGATTTCACCAGTTCATAAGAGATTCTGTTTCTCAAAATGCTAATCTAGTTGATTATACTAGTATTCAACAGGAATATTCCTACAAGACTCTAAAGACTGGTGATTTCTATATTATCAGTTACCAGTGGCAATCTTTCTCAGATAATCAAAACAAAATATTGTAGTTATTTTTTTTAATATGTGGTTTTATTGATTCTGATTGAAGTAGTAAAGAAGTTGTTGTGAGAAGAGCTAAAACTATATCGAGAAGGAACAATTATTATTCCTTTACAGGAGCACTGTTTAAATATAATGAACGGTTTAAATAAAGTGCTGAAAAGCTTGGAGAGTTGTTAAATATAGTGGGACCTGCCATAACAAGACAAACAAATAGAAGTCATGCATTATGAGCAAAGCTTCAAATACAAATTGCTCTACAAATCGGGATGTTGATTATTTTCCAATGCCATCTGGTTTTTCTGTCCTACACCAGCAACACATGCAGAATTTTTTTCCTAATAATCTGATACCAATTCATCAACTGCAGTAATTTTTGCTGGCTTTCCTCCTCCACTGCCAGTTCTTCTGACATTGTCAACTTTAGCCTACAAATTAAATACAAAAGGACACTAATTTACGAATAGATCAAACGTAAAACTGAAAAAATAAATTAGCGAATTTTTCAAGTCATAAGTGGCATTCATGTAGCCAGTAGACCCACTAGCTACATAATGTGTTCATATTATGATACTGTGAACTTGAATTGGTAGGCTACTCGTCAAAGTTGCTTTCTTAATGTTGGGCCAGTAAGTGTCCCTAACGTATGCATAATCTTTGTTCTGAGGTATCAGTTCCATAGCCTCATATATTACAATTTTTTTTGTCCATTCGTTTACTTTATCATTTTTTGTTATTATGCTTGAAAAAGCAGCGAATGATATATCCTTTGATTCATTAATCATATTGAGTATAGTTAATTTGCTTTCAATTGATGGAATTTCAAGAGAAGAGAGAAGTAAGGACCAAAACACAAACAACTTAGCTTTCTAACTTCAAATAACAATACCTACCCTGACCTACCAATGGCTATAAACAAATGAACTCAATCAGCTGACATGAAAGAGATCATGTCACTAGTGAAAAATTGTCACAAGTTACTAGACTGGTAAAATAGTTTGAGAAACAGAATCTACTACAGCTAGTGAAATATACTCTGGTAACTAGTGACTGGTGAACTGCTAAACTAGTATTTTTGAGAAACAGGCCCCTGGTAGAGTGTAAGAGAAGGCCCTATGGCCTTAACTCTGCCAGTATAAAGAATTATTGTTATTATTATTATTACTATTATTATTATTATTATTAACTTCTTTTGTTTCTTATGCGGTAACAATGACGACACAAAACTCCCCCTGCTTCAGTATCACATTGGAACAAATGAATTCTACAATGCCTCCATTCTAAATTTTAGTCATTTTATTTTATGTCTTCCGAAACGCATAAAACTGCAAATTACTTAAATTAGATCTGTTTCACGAATTTATATGACAAATTTAATAACAAATTTCCCAGAAGAACGTTATTTATAGAGAATTTTTTATTTAAGCTCTGAATTTAGAATACGCTAATTAGACAAAATCTACTGCTTTCACTGGAGTGCAAAACAAAAGATTGAAATTTAGTGTTCAGTCTAATTAAACAAGTGAGGTTCGTTAACGGAATACTTTTTATGGCGTGCTTCACTACTACCAGACTCCCCCTGAAGGTAGTGAGCATCACTGCTGGCGAAAGTTAATCAACCCACGGTCGTTCAGTTGTCAGTTGACCTTTCAGCATACGTTCAAATTTTGTGACTGCAAAGCTATACTCATAATGCAAACTTAATAATAAGCATTTAAACTAGACGCTATTTCATTTAATGCAACATTCACTACACGTTCACATGTACGAAATTGTAATGACGTAATATTGAAAGATTGCCACCTACAAGCTGAAAAGTTTAAGTTTGCTCTGTCGACAATCGAAGCACTCGACAAACCGTTCACAGTCTGCAATTTTCCAAATCTAGGTCGGAGTCTCAAATCTTTTATGCTCGACCATGCCGAAATGTAGTAATTATACACCTGGTAGCAGTCCTTTAATGCATGTCATTAAAGTACACCTACTCATTAAAGGTCAGGTCTTTCAGCCAATGACGACTCAGCTTACAACTGTTCAGCCAATGACAGGTCAGCTTTCTACCGTTATAAAACCGCAAGTATCGATTATTCTCGGATATGCAATCGAAAGAGAATTAGCGGAAAGTCACGGAGGCTGGAAATCCAATACTGTCGCAGAAGGATATGTTCTGTTACTCTAATAATTAGCGTTAATTGTAAATAATATTCAAATAAATTCAATTTGTCATCTCGTTTTTCTATGTCGAATTCAATAATCAAAGTTATACCAAGTTTCACGGATTACACAAGGTCAATGACATTATTGTTCCTCGGAAAAAAATCAATACCTTCGCGTCTGCGCACATCTCACAATTCACGACCTAGAACAAGGTCACTTCCGATCTTGTCAGATACAAATAAAATGTATACATCTGAATACTGTAATTTCAAGTTAGAAATATGGTCGAGCATAAAAAGTCGTATGAAACTCGCCTATAATGATAGTAATTAAGAAGCTCGTATGAAAATTATGAAACGAGCGGAAGCGAGTTTCATAAACATCCATACTCGCTTCTTAATTACTATCATTATAGGCTCGTTGCATAATGTACTATTATGCTCGACCATGCCGAAATGTAGTAATTATACACCTGGTTGCAGACCTTTAATGCATGTCATTGAAGTACACCTACTCATTAAAGGTCAGGTCTTTCAGCCAATGACGACTCAGGTTACAACTGTTCAGCCAATGACAGGTCAGCTTTCTACCGTTATAAAACCGCAAGTATCGATTATTCTCGGATATGCAATCGAAAGAGAATTAGCGAAAAGTCACGGAGGCTGGAAATCCAATACTGTGACAGAAGGTTATGTTCTGTTACTATAATAATTAGCGTTAATTGTAAATAATATTCAAATAAATTCAATTTGTCATCTCGTTTTTCAATGTCGAATTCAATAATCAAGGTTATAATAGTATAATATTATCAAGTTTAACGGGACTACGTCAAGGTCAATGACATTATTGTTCCTCGGAAAAAAATCAATACTTTCGCGTCTGCGCACATCTCACAATTCACGACCTAGAACAAGGTCACTTCCGATCTTGTCAGATACAAATAAAATGTATACATCTGAATACCGGTAATTTCAAGTTAGAAATATGGTCGAGCATAAAAAGTCGTATGAAACTCGCCTATAATGGTAATTAAGAAGCTCGTATGAAAATTATGAAACTCGCTTGCGCTCGTTTCATAAATATCCATACTCGATTCTTAATTACTATCATTATAGGCTCGTTGCATAATGTACTATTAAGTACACCCTACTTAAAATGTTTTTATTGAACAGAACTATAGTCTTGCACAGGTCTCTAAATCGTCTTAAATGACAAAGTTGATATTTTTTTCTCTCCTGTCTTTTTTTTTCCTTTTTTATTATCTTGATATATTACTTAATCATTTGTATCGTATGCTATATAGTACAATTTTGCTATTCAACTTTTTACGTCTTGTAATCCACATGTATTCTCCTATTAGAGAGAGAGAGAGAGAGAGAGAGAGAAATAACTACTCGTCCGACCTTAATTAAGGATGACCACGAGGAACCGGAAATTAATAGCAAACAAATATCAATTAAATATTAATATTGTTATAAAAATAAAATGTAATAATTAAGCACCATGGATTATCAATTATAAAATAAAATCTTAGAAGATGACTATAAAATTATACTTATAAATAAAATATTTTATTTAAAATTAGCATATTCTTAATTAAGGCCTTCTGAGTGGTATAAATGAAACTGTATAATCTGCAGTATACTATATCTCAAGTGAATTAATCTTCGAATTTATCTCGAGCAGTTTATGTCTTATAAAGTGTGTGTGTGTTTTTTTTAACAGTATATATTTCAACATGCCCCATTACATAGGTAATATTACATGTTTTGACATTTCTAGATAATTACATTTTTTAAGATTGCAAATTTGCCAGTTGCGTAATCAATAAATATCTGTGTGATAATATTTACGATGAGAATAAATTATAGTTAAGTACAATTCCAAATTCTGAATTCTTGCACCTTCCTACTTATAAACTTTCACATTACATTAGCATTATTAATTCAAGATTATAAGACCTTGTGTTTCCCTAGTTACAATTTTAAATTACCTCAGCAGCAATAATTTAAGTATATATCACTCCTACATATTCCTAGTTACAGATTTCAATTCAAAAAGCAATAAACACACAAAAGGATAAAGATAATATACCAGTAAGTTACATAGATAGATCAAAAGACATTAAGGACATGGACATAGTTCCACATTATCAGTTTTACAAATTACACATACAATTAGAATATAATCATCTTAAAATATATTTACAAATTACCAAACCCCACATAAGAACAGAAACACACTAAATTATATTTAAAAATTATCAAGAATTCACTTTCACTATCCTAGATTTCAATTCAATAAGCAATAAACACGAGAGATAGAGAGAGAGAGAGGGAGAGGGGGGAGGGGAGCGGGAGGGGGATGGGGAGGGGGAGGGGGAGAGGGAGAGGGAGAGAGAGGGAGAGAGAGAGGGAGGGAGGGAGAGAGAGGGAGAGAGAGAGAGGGAGTAAGAGAGGGAGAGAGAGACAGGGAGAGAGGGAGAGAGGGAGAGAGAGGGAGAGAGGGAGAGAGGGAGAGAGAGGGAGAGAGGGGGAGGAGGAGGGAGAGGGAGAGAGAGCCACGGCAAAAGAAACTGATAAAAACTCTAAATTTTGTATTTTTAAATACAGTATTTAATACTTAAAGACAAAATTTAGAGTTTTTATCAGTTTCTTTGTAAATTTTCAGGTTTGCTTCTCGTATGAATCAACCTTTCAGTGTTTGATGGACAAAACAATGTTTGTTCGTCGACGAAAGGGAGAAAATTTTGCTCCTGGATGCCTGGTTAACACAGTTAAACATCCAGTATCAGTCATGATATGGTCTGTGATATCAGGCAAAGGTTCAGGACGACTCTACATTGTTCAGGGAACAATGAAACAAGATCAATATATCCAGGTATTGGAAAACAGGCTTATACCTCAGCTGAACGAATGGTTTTCAAATGGGAAGAAATATATTTTTATGCAAGATGGTGCACCTTGCCACACTGCTAGGAGAGTCAAAACGTTTCTGGCTTCCAAAAACATTCCACTTTTGCCATGGCCAGGAAACTCACCGGACTTGAATCCCATTGAGAACGTCTGGGCACTCGTAAAAACAGAGATGGCAGAATAATTTATTACTACCAGAGTTCGACTTAATGAAAGGCTGATACATGTTTGGAATCACAATGAGAGGATCCAGGAAATAATACAGAAGTGAATTGTAAGCATGCCAAAGAGAATTGAAGCTGTAATTAAAGCCAAACGAGGTCGAACGAAATACTGAAATTTCTGTAAAAATGAGGTGTGGTTGGTTATTTATCAATATTTCTTAAATTAACATTGTTATAATTGTAATTTTACTTAATATTGTTTAAAAATTAAATATGTAATGTGAATTCTGCTTAAGAAAGGAAACCAGAGTTCAAATGAGGAAGTAATATGTAAAGTATAGTAAAAATGTGAGTGATTATAATAATGTGGCTAGGTACTGCATTATAATAGTAGGAAAAATTTCTTGCTGGTTATATTATGATTAAAAGATGGGAGTTTCTATATATGCTAATCAACCATGCATAATCTCCAAGGACAAATGAAAATCGTAGATGATTAAAATGGCTACTACAAATCAACAGCGGGCACAATGTGTTCTTTGGCATGTTAAATTTGAGAGTGTTAAAATAGTTCAAAGAGAATTTCGACCTGAGTATGATGTGCGTCATGTACCTAAATACGACTCCATAATGTTGTGGTATCGAACATTTATAGAAAAAGGTTCTGTGTTAAAAAAAACATGTAGGAGGTCGCAGGTGAAACCCAGTACGAGGGGCAGCTATCTCTTGGTTTGGTCCCTAAACTCCCCACATCTAACCCCTCCTGACTTCTTGTGATAGCTGGAAATAGTTCTTCCTCCTGGCAGGCCGTGAAGTCAGGGACCCCACAGGGATCAGTTCTAGGCCCTTTACTATTTTCAATTTATATCAGAATCTCTAAAGTACTGCCGATAGCATCTCTATGCAGACAACCTCCAAATATAACATAAAATTCCAAACTGACGAAATAAAGAATGCAATAACTAAAATTAATGACGATCTCGACTCAATTTCGACATGGACACGGAAATTCCGACTTAAACTAAATCCAGAAAAATCACAGTCAATCATTGTGGGCCATTCGCGTTTGTTAAGCACTATTACCATACCAAATTTGTCTCCGATTAAAATATACGGCACCGAAATTCCGTTCAGTGAATCAGTGAAGAACCTAGGTATTTATATGGATAAAAGTTTAAATTGAAACATTCAAGTTGCAGAAATCTGCAAAAAAGTATTCTCATTAATCCACTCATTTAGGCGATTGAAGAATTTTCTACCCTTTTCCATGAAAAAAAAATGTTAGTGCAAACACTCGTGATGCCCCACTTCGATTACTGTGATATTCTGCTTACTGACCTAAGCGTTACTTTGGCGCAGAGACTACAACGTGTTCATAATATGTGCGTCCGTTTCGTCTGCAATATTCGCCGGGCTGATCACGTAACACCATCCCTCGAAATGTTGTCCTGGCTCCGTCTAGAAGATCGTAGAAAAATCCACTGTATTTCCCTCCTCTTTCACGTATGGTATTTCTCCACTCCTGTCTATCTTGCGTTTCGTTTTCAAAATTTATCCACCCATCATAACCTAGACACACGATCACAGCACCCCACAATATTATCCATTCCCTCTCACCGAATATCCTCATATTAATCTTCTTTCACTGTGGCTGTTCCTCGGCTTTGGAATTCCCTACCGAGTAATGTCAGGGACTGTCAGACATAAAACCAATTTAAGAAGAGACTAACGAAATATTTTTCTAACAATTCTTGTTAACAATAATAGCTGTTTCAGGTTTCTCAATGTTTAATGGTTATATATATCACAGAATAAATATTTAAATTATTTCATTATTATTATTATTATTATTATTACTATTATTATTATTATTATTATTATCACTATTTCTTACCAATATTTAATATTGTCACACTAACATTACTTATCCAACTTTCATTAATTACTTTCATGTTGTTTTATGGTCTAGATATTAATGTAATAACTATGCAAGCAATTGTATTCAATTAGAATTAGAGTCTGGCTGGGCGGAAGAGAAGGCCTACTGGCCTTAGCTCTGCCAGATTAAATAAATTATTATTATTATTATTATTATTATTATTATTATTATTATTATTATTATTATTTCTCCGTGTAGAGTTTTGTTAAAGACATTGTCTATTCACAGAAACTCAGGAATATTGATGATCTGAGAGTAAAAATTACTCAAGCTTTTCAAAAATCACCCCTCTTATGTTACAACGGACATGGACTGAATTGCATCACTGTTATGAGTAGACTTCGTGGAATTGCCACGAGAATCGTAAGGTTTACTGTGCACGCGGTATAGACTGTATGAAAAGGGGACGTGCAACGGATGGAGTATGCCTCTGATGTAAACGCTGAGCAGTATACTGCGGTTACAATAAAACCTGTATCCTGCATTCAAGAAATATAATGAATGATCATTGAAGTAGGAATGTCTAAACATGTAAATACACAATTATTTTGTAGTGAGATATATTAACTCTTAAAATTTAATGTAATATACTCACATCATCCTTGAATGTGTGCATTGCAGTGAATAGTTACGTACATTTTGAGCGACTGCAAAGTGAACCTCCTCCGATGGTCACTCAAACAGTTTTTATATTGGGAAAATGTACGTTCAAAATCACACGATGTAATAGGTGCATATTTGAAGAACGGAAAGTCACTACGTTTCAGTACACCAACTTCAGACGTCTTGTCGTGACCTGATAGTACATCATTTATAACACGAAGTTGTGAATAGGCACAATTTTTAGCAATAATGTTTCTCAACTTACATTTAACTTTTTCTGAAATTAGTGAATTGTTATTTTGGATAACGGTTTGTGATAGTTTAAAAACTATATTAAGGGCTTCTGAGAGTTGTAGTTTAGACAATTCTAAAGGGTGATACTTTGGACACGATTTTAAAATTAGAATCAATGAACAGAATATCTTCCAATAGCTGTTCAGAAGGCAATGATTTTACAGCTGCAACAGCGGAACTGTCTGTGCTATCCAATGCATAAATTACCTCCATTATTTTGCCGTAATATTCTGCATAATAATTAACAGGATCCAGCCACGTTTTTCAACGGGTCAAGACTGGCTGCGGAGGTAAGGGTATTCCAGGGGCAATTGTTTGGAACAGCAACACTGTCATTGTAGTATGTTTGATGGAATTCTTGTCTGCACTGAACAAATGTTAAGCTTTGACTATTCAAACTACAGTAATGCAAGAACAAGTGCTTATATAGGTACACATTAGCTGAAGCTGCTCTATCTATTTGGACCGGTCACAACTCTTAACATGAACTGCTTATACTACGAGACCGGGAGGTCGCTCACCTCCTCTATACTACCGTACATCGGCAACCTGATTGCATGCTGCGTGTGGCAATTCAACGAAGTCTAGTTATGAGTTGTGCAGGGTGCGCAATGGGGTTCATGTTGAGCTCTAAGGAATGTCCTATTTTTCAGTGCTGTATGCACAAAGTTTCAACAGATAAAGTTCAGTAATAAGTGTTTTACGGTATTTTTATTTTATCCATACCCAAAGGGATCATCCTGTAATTTCCTGCACTGTAGTAGTTAAATGTGTATTTTTTTTTTTGAACGTATAGACTTCGTACATCTCTTCTCTCCCACACGTAATATAATAACGTAAAACTTGTATTGTGATGCAATCAACATAACCGAAAAATCACGCTTATTTATTCATCTAGTTTATGGCCAAGTGGTTACAAGAGGGAGACAATTTGGCACTCTATTGGATGCATCAGACAATTACAGTATCAATCTAGAATGCATGATGCGAACTGCAATTGTCTGTCTGCAGACACATGTAATAACGACGTCATATGACCAGCTTTTATACAGAACTATCTAGAAACCCATTTCGCAGTAAATATTGTTTTATATTCAATGATCCTGCAGTTTCTAAACTCTTATATCTTCTATTTTATTGCCCTGCCCGGCCTCTCAAGTTCTCGTAAAAGCAATGTACGAGAATTCCTTGTTCTGTGCAGTCTGCAACGGTCAAAGGTCACCTTTTCAGTAAATATAATGGGAAAGAACTTCGCATTGTAAATCCCTAAACACTTTCCGTTGCTATATTCTTTGCGCGTAATGAAAAGTTAGAAGACGCGTCGAATTCGATTAGATTTGGGATTTAACAAACTCCAGAGGTTCCAGACGCAGTAAAAGGAGCTTCATTCAATTGAAACGAAGCTCGGACCGAGCGACCTGTCCGCAGACTTCGATTAGATTCCCGTGAATCCGCTCAAAATGAAGTACAGGAAATGGCTTTTCTTCGAGGAAAATAAAAGAATGCGGCAGCTATGAGACGCTGTCAACTTAGTGGTCTCCAGTGACTCTTAAATTAAAACATATTTTTAGTATCTTAGAAATGTTTTTGATTTTACGTCTCAAACTTCTCCATCCATTTAAGCGGAGATACTGGAAAACATAGTTACCTAGACGACTGTGAAGTTAGTTTACGGCAGTAAAGCCTTGCTGCTCTCTACCCCTCAAGTTTCTGCACTTCTCTGAAGTTCAGAACGACACTTCAACTGCTTGCTGTTCAATTAATAATGCTCATATGTCTAACATCGGTGATAAATATTTTCATTGCATATTTTCCCGAATATACACAAGAGAAAGTTCCCCATTTCAAAGTTTGTACACTTAATATACACAAACGAAGGTTGCTATTTTCAGTGTTCGTACGCTTTGAAATAGATAGGTGACAACAAAAACCATAGGCCTACTCTTCACAATACATCTCTGAATGAATTATACTCAACACTGAAATTTAGAAACGATTCTAATTTACGAAAAGGAAAGAAAAACTATGTACGACAATTATACTCAACACTGAAATTTAGAAACGATTCTAATTTACGAAAAGGAAAGAAAAACTATGTATGATAATTATACTCAACACTGAAATTTAGAAACGATTCTGATTTACGAAAAGGAAAGAAAAACTATGTACGATAATTATACTCAACAATGAAATTTAGAAACGATTCTAATTTACGAAAAGAAAAGAAATACTATTTATGATAATTATACTCAACAATGAAATTTAGAAACGATTCTAATTTACGAAAAGAAATACTATTTATGATAATTATACTCAACAATGAAATTTAGAAACGATTCTAATTTACGAAAAGGAAAGAAAAACTATGTACGATAATTATACTCAACACATAAATTTAGAAACGATTCTATTTTACGAAAAGAAAATAAATACTATTTATGATAATTATACTCAACAATGAAATTTAGAAACGATTCTAATTTACGAAAAGGAAAGAAAAACTATGTACGATAATTATACTCAACTCAAATTTAGAAACGATTCTATTTTACGAAAAGAAAAGAAATACTATTTATGATAATTATACTCAACAATGAAATTTAGAAACGATTCTAATTTACGAAAAGGAAAGAAAAACTATGTACGATAATTATACTCAACAATGAAATTTAGAAACGATTCTATTTTACGAAAAGAAAAGAAATACTATTTATGATAATTATACTCAACAATGAAATTTAGAAACGATTCTAATTTACGAAAAGGAAAGAAAAACTATGTATGATAATTATACTCAACACTGAAATTTAGAAACGATTCGAATTTACGAAAAGGAAAGAAAAACTATGTATGATAATTATACTCAACACTGAAATTTAGAAACGATTCGAATTTACGAAAAGGAAAGAAAGACTATGTATGATAATTATACTCAACACTGAAATTTAGAAACGATTCTAATTTATGAAGAGGAAAGAAAGACTATGTATGATAATTATACTCAACACTGAAATTTAGAAACGATTCTAATTTATGAAGAGGAAAGAAAGACTATGTATGATAATTATACTCAACACTGAAATTTAGAAACGATTCTAATTTATGAAGAGGAAAGAAAGACTATGTATGATAATTATACTCAACACTGAAATTTAGAAACGATTCGAATTTACGAAAAGGAAAGAAAAACTATGTATGATAATTATACTCAACACTGAAATTTAGAAACGATTCTAATTTATGAAGAGGAAAGAAAGACTACGTATGATAATTATACTCAACACTGAAATTTAGAAACGATTCGAATTTACGAGAAGGAAAGAAAAACTATGTATGATAATTATACTCAACACTGAAATTTAGAAACGATTCGAATTTACGAAAAGGAAAGAAAGACTATGTATGATAATTATACTCAACACTGAAATTTAGAAACGATTCTAATTTATGAAGAGGAAAGAAAGACTATGTATGATAATTATACTCAACACTGAAATTTAGAAACGATTCGAATTTACGAAAAGGAAAGAAAAACTATGTATGATAATTATACTCAACACTGAAATTTAGAAACGATTCTAATTTATGAAGAGGAAAGAAAGACTATGTATGATAATTATACTCAACACTGAAATTTAGAAACGATTCTGACTTATGAAAAGAAAAAAAGAACTAAGTCTGTTAATTATACTTAACAATGAAATTTAGAAAGGATGCTGTCTTACGAAAAGGAAATAAAAACTAAGTCTATTAATTATACTCAAAACTGTAATTTAGAAAAGATTCTGACTTACGAAAAGGAAAGAAAAACTAAGTCTATTAATTATACTTAACAATGAAATTTAGAAAGGATGCTGTCTTACGAAAAGGAAATAAAAACTAAGTCTATTAATTATACTCAAAACTGTAATTTAGAAAATATTCTGACTTACGAAAAGAAAAGAAAAAAACTAAGTATATTAATTATACTTAACAATGAAATTTAGAAAGAATTCTGTCATTGTAATCCGCACCTCCCCCTCTCCCCCCCCAAAAAAACTAAAAAATTGAGATGATTTACTAAAATCTTGGGTTTGAAAATATTTCTGGAAATAAACAGAAAAAAATAAACCAGCAGAAGCCAAAAACATTTGGGAATTCAAAATTTGGATTTTGTTACATAGTAAATAGGCTCTCAAAATTTGGTTAAAAGAACATGATTAAGAAAAAAGTTGTCATTTTTAGTGGAATGTCCCCTTAAAGAACGAAAACATACGGGATCCCTTACAAAGCAAGAATAAATATAAAAAACAAGTCAAATACCTGAAAAACTAAATCAGAGCCAATCAACAGAATATTCGTTCATACCAAGAAGTGTAATTATATTATGTTTCACTGAAAATGTAGAGCACCATCAGAGTTATTCAATGCAATCAAGTGTACACGACGGGTGTTTCACGTAGCGTCGGCACAAATCTATGCATTTACTGTACATGTGACACGACAAGCCTCATTCTCATACAAAGCACAAACAAGGTATTGAATTCTACATCTCTTGAAAGCTGCCGACTTGAACGTGCATAGCATGTCTGGTTAATTATGGACTACGAAACGTAACTATGGTTACAATTCTGAAGTGCATAGGAAACAAAACACGATCACCATTATCGTTAGATATGAAGAACTTAGCCTAAGGCAGCCCTGGCGAAAATGTAACTCACGAGCACATTGTGGCTCGCAATGATAGCTGTGCATGTCTCTCGCTCCCCCAATCCCCACCCTCTCACTCACTGGAGTCAAACTCCGTTCCATTTGTATTTGTCTCTGACCTGCGAGTGGCGTATCGTCGCAATATCTCTCTCGAAACCATGTACCTCTACAAAAACGAAACTTTCAAGTAGGATGGGAGGACGCATCTTCTTGCTGCCAATATGGTGAGAATATTAAATGTATGATTTGTTCACAAGTATTACGAGGAAAACGGTTGTGTAACATAAAACAGCATTATACTACATGTCACTCATGAAACATTAAAAAGTTAAGGGTTATTGTTATTGTTATTGTTATTATTATTATTATTATTATTATTATTATTATTATTATTTCGATCCTTTTTCAGCATATGTACCAATAATATGGTTAGACCTTCAATTTAAACTCACAGATTTATAATGTAATGTTACAATAAAAGCTAGATGTAAGGACTTGTAAATGTTGAACTTTTCATATCTTAGCCAAAAAATAAATATCCGAAGCTTCGTTCTTTCGCTTGCTCTGTTGAAGCCATGTTCTCTACAACTTACGTTTCTAAAAAAAATTGTTTTCAACAATGAAAATAGTAAAAACCTAATTTAGATCACGACTGATAGACAAATACCTTCGTGATCAACTACGACTGGCAGTAAGTGACATAATTCCTGAATCTGAAACTCTGAATCAGAGACATTCTGAAGACAGTTAACTTTACGTTGTGATAATGTGTCCCATGTTTTATTGTCCATTTCTTTCTTCGTTACACGCACTAAACATTAGTTCGTAACCTTATACTGTATAAAATTATATTTAAGTGCTTGACTTAAGGAAAATGAAAATCTGTTAATAAGTCAGACAGTTGCTTCACTTCCCCTTCGGGTGTCCGCCTCCCTCATAGGTGCTATGCATGTTGCAGGTTACACAGTGGCTCGGCGCATGATTACATTTTCGCCACGGCTGGCCTAAGGTATTCTTGTATAAGGAGAATTATTAACAATACAAATTCAAACTTAGCCAGAATTCATGCTTAGCAGTCGGCATTTCTCAAGTTCATCACTTGAGACGGCAAGGTCAGCTGATGCCCGTAAACTCAAGCGTGCTTCTTATAGGTCAGTCTGCCTGAAACACGCATTGGCAGAAGAAAAACGGCGAGAGATTCATGTAGAGGGGTACATACTCGTACGTAAATCCCACAACATGAGTACGAGAAAAAGAAGATAAAGTAAATTTAGTCCAGAATGGAGAAATTTATTTCGAGTAAAGAAAGTGGCCAGAACGCCCAAACAAAAATCAGAAAAAAATATATCAAAAGACATTATGAAACCCATAACCGGTAAAATAATTAATTACTTACTTACTTACTTCCTTACTTACTTACTTACTTACTTACTTACTTACTTACTTACTTACTGACTTACTGGCTTTTAAGGAACCCGGAGGTTCATTGCCGCCCTCACATAAGCCCTCCATTGGTCCCTATGCTGAGCAAGATTAATCCAGTCTCTACCATCATATCCCACCTCCCTCAAATCTATTTTAATATTATCTTCCCACCTACGTCTCGGCCTCCACAAAGGTCTTTTTCCCTCCGGCCTCCCAACTAACTTTACTGTTAGGATTCGTAACAAGCTGTTTTTTACGGTGATGGGTTGTTAGCCCTTCGCCCAACCCCCAAGCTGGAGGACCACCCCTTATCGGCTGTCCACGACTGCTTATTCAATATATTCGCAGCTACCCTCCATATCTGGAGGCCGTCTCCTCTATCCGCAATTAAAATAATTAACGACACTAAACATGACAATTGAGTTGAACTTTGCAAGTACCGGTAACTAAATAATAATAACAATAATAATAACAATAATAATAATAATAAAATAATAATGATAATAATGATAATAATAATAATAATGATAATAATGATAATAATGATAATAATAATAATAATGATAATGATAATAATAATAATGATAATAATGATAATAATAATGATAATAATGATAATAATAATAATAATGATAATAATAATAATGATAATAATAACAATAATGACAATGATAATGATGATAATAATAATAATGATAATGATAATAATAATAATAATAATAATGATAATGATAATAATAATGATAATAATAATAATAATGATAATAATAATAATGATAATAATAATAATAATGATAATGATGATAATAATAATGATAATGATAATGATAATGATAATAATAATAATGATAATAATAATAATAATGATAATGATGATAATAATAATAATAATAATGATGATAATTTATTTATTTATTTTATTTATTTAGAATATTAACGTGCAAAACAACAGCACAAGGCCAATTACAGTTTAGCACGATAAAGAACAAAACAAAACAACAAATGATGATGAGAATGAATGATAGAAAATGGCAGTGAGATGAAATACAATCAATATAATAGTCATCAATAATCTTTGACCCAATGCAAGAAAATAAATAGCAATATCTAACAATAATAACAAGTAAGGATACATCATGATAAACTCGAAAGGTGTATACTACACATTAAATGGATCCAAGCTTAATCCATGCAAATTAGCATATTTTATACATCTGCAGATCGGGGAGAGAGATTTTGAATTTCTATTATAAAAAATGTTATGAAATCTTAAACCCTTAGCGGGAATACGAAGACTGATATTGCTTATGAATGATTCACAGTCAATATCACCCTTAATGACTTTACAAAAAAATAAATAATCAAGATCTTGACGTCTGGCAAATAAACTGCAGCAGTTAAAATATTTACAGTTAATCTCATATTTATAGTCATCGGAATTTGGTAAAAATCTATAAGAACACAAGGAAATAAATTTTCTTTGAATATTCTCCAATTTAGCCGAGTCAGTGGAAGTAATGGAGTTCCATACAACAGATGCATATTCAAGCTTGGATCTAACCAATGTATAGTATAAAATTAATAGACACATCGGAGTAGAAAAAGAATAAGTTATAGATCTAATTAGACCAAGCATTCTTAATGAATGGGTGTAAATATATTGCACATGGTCATGGAAATATAATTTTGAATCAAGTAGAACACCAAGATCTCTAATACTATTTTTCTTAGCAATTATGACATTACTAAGAGAATAATTAAATTTTAGGGAAGTAGTTTTCCGTGAGAAGGAAATGGCTAAAGTTTTGGATTGATTAATTTTCATTCCATTTTCAACAGACCATCGCGAAATTGAATTAATGTCATTTTGTAGAATTTGACAATCAGGTAAACTATTAATTTTACGAAAGATTTTGAGATTATCCGCAAATAAAAGACAGCTAGAACTTATTCTTTTACTTATATCATTTATAAATAATAAAAATAAGAGAGGTCCCAATGTAGACCCTTGAGGAACGCCACATAAACTATTAAATGGAACCGAGAGAGAATTACCTAGTCGAACACAAGACTGTCTATCTGTTAAATAATTTTCAAACCAATTGACATAGTTAGTGGAGAGACCAAAATTACTTAATTTATTTAATAAAATTTTGTGAGGAACAACATCAGATGCTTTGCTAAAATCAAAATAAATTGAGTCAATTTGACCTTGAGTTTCGACAACAGGCATAATGAGATTGAGATAGGAAACTAAATTAGTAGTAGTAGATTTCCCTCTAATAAATTCATGTTGGGCTGAATTGATCTTATTTTTAACATAAAATGAAATGTGTTTGTGTATTATTTTTTCAAAAATTTTAGAAAAGTTGTTTAGAATAGAAATAGGTCTATAATTAGTACCACTGTTTTTATTACCATTTTTAAAAACTGGGATAATAGATGCTTCCTTCCAAAGTGAAGGATAAATTCCTGTTTTTAAACTAAGATTGAATAAAAAAGTTAAAACGGGTATGAGAATATTGGAGCAACCCTTAATTATAAAGTTAGGAATGCTATCTGTACCTTTAGATTTATTAGGTTTTAGCTTTTTAATGGCTTTAGTTACATCATCGGATATAATTTTTGGCAGGGGCAAACAGTCAGTGATATTAGAATCATAAGTAATGAAATTAAAATTACAATTTTGTTGAACAGATTTAAATTGACTAGCAAATGCGTTTGCAATTTCTTTTTGGTCTGTGATGTGGACGCCATTTATTATTAATTCTTTGGGATTGCTATTAGTTTTTCGAAACGTTTCAACATATTTCCAAAATTTATTTGGTTCATGCTTTAGGTTGTCATCAATTGATTGTAACCATTTGAATTTATCGGATTTAATCATGGCTTTGACTTGTTTTCTAAAATTAGAGAAAATTTGATAATGATGATCAGTTTTATATTTTTTGTAATTTTTATGAGCTTTATTTTTTTTCTTAATAAGCTGACGTAATTCGTTTGAAAACCATTTAGGATAGTGCGATTTTTTAACAAAGGTGACAGGGACACAAAGAGATATAGCATTGTTTATAATTTGAGACAAGGAATTTGCGGCAATGTTTACATCAGTAGTCAGATATATGCTAGTCCAATCATAATTGTATAGAATAGAATAAAGATTCAGATAATCACCTTGAGAATAATTTAATAATAATAATAATAATAATAATAATAATAATAATAATAATAATAATAATAATGATAATAATAATAATGATAATAATAATAATAATAATAATGATAATAATAATAATAATAATAATAATAATTTATTGCTAGAAGAAATATATAGGCATTTTCTCTTATAACATCTCTCTAAAACTTTTGCAATAAACTGTCTAGCTTTTACTAGTCAGTTAATCTTTTAGTACTTTGATTTTTATTGTATTTGTAAATTTAATATTAATAGTAATTGTATTCTTAATATTGTAGTTGTAATCCCCTGGTAGAGGGGAAGAGAAGGCCTGATGGCCTTATCTCTACCAGTTTAAATAAATAAAATCACCCCAAAATGTACATACTCATGCTCCGGAGGCATTCCTCAAAATTTTAAAATAATTAGATATAGTGATGTTCTAAATATTTAAACATTTTGCAACTTCTAATGGAATAATTTAAACATTTTTGCAGCAAAATCCTATACAGTAACGTTCTAAATCAGTGGTCGTCAGTACTCGCTGACATGGGTAACGGGTAGGCAGTGTATCGCAATATGCGCCGTCGTGCGGGAGAAAGCATTCCCTCCAGCAGTCACGGATGCACGTTGGTGCTGGTAAGAGACCTGTGGGTAAGAGACGCTAGCCCGAGAGTGCACTGTGCTGATGACTCCTGTTCTAAATATTAAAATACTTTGAAACTTCTAACGGAATAATCTCAATATTTACGCAGCAAAATCTTACTCGTATATATAGTGATGTTCTAAATATTTAAACATTTTGAAATTTCTAATAGAGTAATTTAAATATTTGCGCAGCGAAACCGTACACATTTATGTTCTAAATATTTAAATATTTTAGAAATTCTAATGGAATAATTTTAATATTTGAGCACAAAAATCGTATTGTATTGTATTTATTTACATTCCATGGTATTCGTACCTCTCTTTAAAACTAGAATGTAGAACATGCAAAAAAATTATAGAATTACAAAATCTCAATTCATAGTCAAAGTCTATTTCAAATATATATATTTCTGCAATATAGTAGTAGAACAAAAGGGGTTAATATCGATACTTAATACAAGACAGAAATATTCATGCAGTGTTGTTGAATGTCATAAATTTACCTTTAGAATAGAAGGCGTGAAAAGTTACGCACTTTTTTAATTTGATCTTAAATAATCTTACGTTTTGAGTTTCATTTTTTCATATTCATAGGGAGGCTATTAAAAATGTTTACTGCACTTCTTTTTTGTTAGCAAGATAGACTTGTCAATGGCATATGAAAGTCAGAAGGGAGAGAATTCGGAAAGGGATAGCTGCCCTATAACAAAGAGTACCGTTTGGTTACAACCTCGTAATTAATTGCGTTGTGTATATATATATTAAACCCTGTGGAAATTTTAATATAGTAATTTGAATATTAAAGTATAAAAATTCGTTATTCATTTACTAAGTATGTAAAACACTCCGGAAATTTTAAAATAATAATTTCAACATTAGCGTCGAAAAATTCTTCACAGTCATTCTCTGAATGAAATATTGAAATATTAATAAGTTGATTATAAAGTAGACCTACTCGTACTTCTGGCTGATATTCTGAACTGTGGTGTTCAATACACAATCTATAGCAAAAATTGCAAACACAAACATATTATCCGTGAAAATTAAAAATTTGTCCTTGGATCAATTCAACTAAATTACAACTTAAACAGTAAATTTATCTACTTCTTTTCGAAGAAAGAATGCTGAAACCAAAACTCACATATAATAGGAAATTAGAATTATAACCTAGATTTCACCACTACTAAAGTCAAAAAGACATATATAAACATAACAAAATACTTACAAAATTAAGAAACAAAAGATATACGACTCACCTCAGCCGAAATGAAGTTCCTGTAAAACAGTAAAAATCAATGTTAGTTACATGAAATAACAAATTGCACGAAAAGGTGGCTAAAACATATTAAAATAATATAAATAACTGATCATTAATAGATCCACCAAGGAAAAGGAACACTGATGTTAATATAATGGTTCACATGAATATATTTATGGTTAGTGAATACGAAATTAACATTAGAGAAGCAATTTTTTGAATAGTTATTAGGACTATTACACTTTCACTACGTCACACTAATTTTGACCAATAAAACGATACGAATGGACGTCTTTCAACCAATCATGGCTGCTTATCGCACAATTTTATCGCGTCCCTAGCATTTGTTTAATTTTATCCCATCCCTAGCATTTGTTTATTTTTATCACTACCCTAGCATTTGTTTCTTTGTTTGCCAACATTTTGAAATTGCACTGGTCTGGACGTCAAAAACAGAAAATTACAAACCACTCCAGTCGATGCACAGCACTTTCAAATATGACTCGCGTTGGCATTCAAGAACAAGAATTAATAAAGATCACTGGTCATATATGAAGAGCACCATTCGGAAATCCTGAATAAGTTGAGGGATACACCATCTACATCAACGAGTTCACTTCTTTTACGCACACGTCCAATATAACATCAACTGAACCACCAACCACTAAAACATTCAAATTTGAAAATTGTACATTGAATAATAGTTTCTTTCACAATTATTCATGTTTATTTTTTTTTCTTCATCGTTAATTAAAACGTTTCTTGTTTATTTCATCATCCTTAATTAAACCTTTTCTAACACTTGTTTATACTATTTAGGTTATGTTATAGCTTCTGCTATATGATATTATGGATAGTCACGTATCAGAGATTGTTTAATATTAAGATTTATTGAAAATCATCTGTCAAGTGACGTTGATTACTGGGATCGGGATAATTGAAGTGGAATGCAACTGTTTTAACAAAAATGAAACTGAATCAACAAAGCCTTCTTGACCAGTAACTTTCCACAAAGTTCAATGAAGATTCCATAGTTGGCACAACTGAATAACTGATAACAAGAAAACAGTTAATCCCACTCGAGTTTTGATTTTCTCTAGATAAATCAAAACGTCTAGTGAGATTACTGTTGATAAGACAATTATTTAAAAAACGAGAAAAATTGTATTGAATTTCATGTTTGAAATATCTCAAAGAATTACACCCTGAAATTAATGAGATTGTTTGCGGATCACCCTGTATAACTACACTATAGACAAATACAATTTCATATTCCATTTAAAGTATACTTTCCAGTAAACTAAAACGTACACTCATCTTTTATAACAGAGCATATCAAAGTTTTAGCTCGGAAAATCTGTATTAATCTTTATTCAGCCTTAAGTCGTCACGTAGTAGGCAAGAAAATCAAACCTGTAACGGATTCGATTCTGATACCGCAAAAGTTAATCTGTTATGAAATGGATAGAGGATTTGCATAAGCAATATTAAAGAATGGTTTTAAAGTTCTCATGCTGGAATGTAATCAAGGAGGTGAGAGCTGACGTCACGGTGACGTGTTGTCATGGCATTATCGCGCTCGATTTTAGTAGCTGAAAATAACTTCACTTCAACAATACCTTGGGTCTTATCTGAACGATGGCGTTCATGTCGACTGATTCAAAACAGAGGCGAGAGTCTCTTTGCGGGTCTGACACACACACATATACCGCATCTACTCTCATTCAAGGCCTGCTACAACCGAATGAGGACTTCGTATTTTTCGTTGCGTTCTTGTTATTTCTATCTCATAATAAGATAAACAAAACAATAACCATTAAAGCTATAAACCAAGAGACAATAAGGTTGCTGTTAGAAACAAAAAAAAGAAGTCATTTATAAGCAGTTACACTAAAAATCAGATGCACTGCTACAAAATATCATTTTAGTGCCTGAACATAAGTCATCATTAACCAAAGAGTTAAATAGATGTAATTTAGTAGTTATGAATATTTTAATGTTTCACGGACTTATGAATAGTCCTATATAATAAATTATTGAAGATCTGAATAGAAAAACATTAAACAACAGAATAAGGTTTTTTTTTATTTACTAACGGTCTTACTAATAAAAACTCTATATACAGACTGTCTTATACATATACATTGAGTAGCTCGTTTATAAGTCGTGTGTAAATTCCTTTCTAATAATCACTACATACGTCGTGTGTAACAATATAACTGTTACACAGCTACGTCATAATTTCGTCATTACTTCGTTACGAAAGGTAATAGAATATTTGAGGTTCTCTATTGCATCCGGTAGAGCGCTCTAGTGTGCCGTGTTAAGTATCGATAGTAGAACTGGCTCTGATCGATTACCACACTAAATTTGGTCAAAGAGTACAAGCTACAGCAATAATATTCTACTTATTCTGTGCCCTTCGGTGTGTTCTTCTGTGGTTACAAGGCAGCCATCATCATAAAATGACAGTCGATACGAACAGCTGTTAGAGGGGCGGCCATTTTTTCTCTATATACAACGCTTAAACAAAGGGTTTCGTGTATATAACTACTGCAAAGCAATTCCCATTGTATAGTTACAGACTTTATACGTCCATCGCTTATGCATGGTTTATTAGTAAAGTTTTCTGTCTCAACGCTGCATAAGTCTCGTATAAAAACTATACACGGTTTATTAGTAAGACCGTAAAAGTATAGAGATTTGTTAAACTACCATGAAAAACTCAGGGTGTTATCTTTTGACAAGAAACAATTCAATTTAATCACTGTTTGAATGAATTTCGATTGATAACAATCATTATGAAACCATTTGCACAATTTCATTGCGGTTTAAAATTAAGAAATTTAATAACAATTTTCGAGTGATTTCCGTTTGTAATTGATAAAAAATTTTCCGAATTTCAGAAGTGTTACATAAAACTGATGAGGTAAAATATTTTGTAAGACCAGAGCTGTGACTATCATTCTCGCAGATTGAATACTAACCCACTTCAAGTTACAACGGTATTACGGATTAAATAATAAGTCCATGAATTCTTTCTCACGTAAAACATTATACACCGGAAAATATTTTTAACGAATTCCAAGTCTTAAAAGACAAGAAAATTAAGAAATATGAATTAAATTATGGCCTGTGGAGTATCTTCATAATTTAAAGTCTGGTCGTGCACTGGAAGTCATTTTCTCTCGAGAAATGCTTTGTGCGGGATGTATATATATCTAAAGTATATTTACCATCTTAATGTAAACAACGTGCCTCCAGACATAAAGGAAACGGAGAAGAATTTCGTTGTACTTACCCACCCCATCAAGTAGAAACCATTCTTTTGTTTGAGAAGGGAAAGTTACTACTCTGCTTGATGTTGCATTAATATTAAATAATAACGCTTTATGGAAATGTAAATTCATTACGAGTCATCTTAATTTACCTTAATGTAAAAGAATTGCCCTCGTTTGCGTATTCTTAGACTCTCTTCTACACAATGCTTAACTGTTGCATGGAAGAAGTAGTATTTCTATTTTCTTTACATTAAAGAGATGGATAATAAATAGTGACAACAAATGTCTGTATGTATTTATTAACACTACAATTGGGTATACACCCCGCGGCAGTGATATATAATATACAATAATACCATTTCAATTATGTATGTATGTATTTATTTACACTGCAAGTGGGCAAGCACCCGGTGGCAGTGGTATATACAATATTAACAATACACAGTTAAAATGATAACCAATACACAATAAAATTTACGATACACAATACAATTTTACAACACATATACAATTTTACACACAATACAATAATAATACACAATACAATTTAACACAATAATAATAAAACATAAAATAAAATACCTAATTTTACAATGCAACCTACATAATTATCTATAGGTCCTACATAAGTTTCAATAGTCTTTCACTTTACTCTCATCTCATTCCCTGTAGTGGCACTATGACGCATTTCACTGAAACTTTAGCACACATTTCACTGACACTCTGTAACACATTTCACTGACACTATAGAACACATTTCATTGACGCTATAAATTATCACTGATCGGAACTGTTCACTGCACTGTAAAACCATAACTTCACTGACTCACCTCGCTTCACTGATACAACAGTTCAAATAAGTCAAATAATTACACCCTTATGCATACTTATAAACAGAACTACATTTAAACTAAACATTTCTAGTCTAAGGCCCTCTTACACGCTATTTTTAAATAATTTACAATTCAAACCAAGGAAGTAAACTCGTCAGGCTAGATAAATACATGTCACCTTAAAAAAAATTAAATGTTGAATGTCACCTTAATTTTAATTTTCACTTTATATACAACTTTTTAAATTATTCTTGAATCTCCTTAAGGAAGGACAGCCCTCAAAGACCGCTGCAGGTAGGTCATACCAGTCATTTATAGTTCTATTTAAAATGAGAATTTACCTACATCCGTTTTCCGTTTCTCTTTACTGTTATACAATAATTACAGCAATAAAAGAAAAATAAAAAATAAAATAAACCTAAATTTATTTCTAACTATAAATAAACAGAAGCAATAAACCTAGGACTATAAATAAAAACTATTCTATAATAACGCCTACAATAAGCAAAAGTAAACCTAACTTACAAGTACGTCTATTTCATCCAACTATTACCAATTTAAGTAATTACATATCACCTTAATTAATTACAAATCAACTTAATTACATATCATCTTGATTAATTACATATCACCTTAATTTATTTACATATCAACTAAATTACATATGAACTTGATTAATTACATATCAACTTAATTAATTACATGACACAACTTAGATATTTACACTACACCTACAATTACATTTTCAATCTAATCTTCTCAACCTTTCCTTAAATTTATTGATTTTGAGAGGACCACCCTGAAAGATTGCAGCAGGTAAGCTGTTCTACTATTGTGCGGTTTACAAAGGAAAATTTTGCCACATCCATTCTTTGTTGCTAATCTAGCATTGATGTCAGTCCATGCTTTGTGTCCCATTTGTGCCTTAAACAATGCGGTGAGTCTGGTTTTTCGTCGCCTTGATTTGAGAAGTTCCCACCCTAAATCTTTTACTATCTCCTCACAATGTCCCTTCCCAATTTTGACATATTTTGCTGCCTTGCGTTGGACCTTTTCTATTGAATCGATTTGGTTTTGTCTGTACGGATCCCAACCTACTGCTCCATATCCCATAATTGAGCGAACAAGGGTTTTGTACGCTAATTCTTTTGACTTTCGGTTAGATTTCTTCAGAATACGCATAGAGAAATGTAGTGCTTTCTAGGTTTTCCTTGTGGTATTAGTGACTTGTTCCTCCCAACCCAGTTTGTTACTTAAATATATACCCGTATTTACAAGTATTCACTTGTAGCACCGATGTACCATTCAGCTGATATCTGAGACAAATTTCTTTGTGCGTTCTACAGAAGGATATTGACTTACTTTTATTGACATTGATTTTCATTTTATTTTCTGTCGTCCAGGTTTCAATAACGTTGAATGTAAGTTTTTCCCTGATTATTCAATCATGTATAGTCTATTATTAACTCTTTCATAAAAATGCAGTATTTGAAAATTGGTTTAATTTGAAGATAATTTCTAGCCGATTACTTATTTTTGTGAACAATCTTTCCTTCTATTAGGTTCACCGAGTTATACTGGTATTAAATTTAATATGTAAATTATATTAGCAACACACAGGTTAATTTGCATCAAACTCCACTTCATGAAAATACAAAACTGCGATTTTCTGGAACAACTCCGTATGTAAACATTTGTTTTCAGATACAGTATTTTTTTTTTCAAGTTAGACTAAGAAATCATTAATATCTCCTCTGTAAGCATAACAATGAAAATAAAGGTATTGATTTTCTGTAATAACCAGGGAAAGGGATTTGGAGTATTATAAAGAATGGTGAAACGTAGTATAGATATTTGTAGCTCAGTGACTGTCAAGCGAGCTGCGTCACAGAGCATGGACGAATACAGTTCACTTCATACAAACTTACATGCAACGTGCTGTAAACGTATTTCAGAATAAACAAATGGAATAGTTTAATGACATATAGTGGCCTATATACATAATCTTCATTTCATTTTGAAATACCTGTGTTTTTCTTGGCGACGCACAAGACACCAATAAACAACATTACAAATATACATAATTAAATATCAATCTCTGCGTCCTCGCGTGTCAGTGGAAACATTGATGGCTGATAGACAGTTGTCTTCTGTATGGAACTCGCCTCTGAATATATATGTTTTTTTCTGTCAGGAGCGTGTTAAATTAAAACCTTTACTTACAATATCATGAAATATGATAATATGTATACAACGTATACTACAGAATTTACAATATATGCAATATACTACAATGTTTAGAACATAGCCTAATGTAGTATCATTAAAAGTTGAACAAAATATAGAACCAAACGAAATGGCATTTGCAATTAATACTATGTTTTGTTGATGAAACAATTATTCCTGCTGTGCCTTGTTGTAATCAATTGTAAATATCATGTTGAATGACGTCATTGGGACACGTCTTTGTTAGTACATCTGAAATCCGACTAAGAATATCGTATTCATCATTTTTAATCAAACCCTGTTCATTTTTTCACCAACACGGTTTCCTACTTCACCTTCTACTGCACTCAGTTTATTTACAATAGTCCTCATAATATTTATTTGCTCAACTAGTTCTACTCCTGACTGTACTAATCGAATAATGGCACCCGGTAAATATAAAAAATTTGACTTAATATCCATGATTTTTTTTATTATTCTAGCATTTAGCAGTTCCTGGCATATTTGAATCGCAGCCGCGTCATCGGGATTGAAAGACTGGACCACTTTCTTCACAGATTGGAGGTGATGTGCGTAATAATTGCAAGCTTCTAACCATGACCCCCAGCTCTTAAGAACTGGAAATGGGGGGAGCGACAATTTAGGGAATTGTTTCCTGAATTTTAATACTCGATCTGGAGCTTTTACAAATATAGACTAGTCTTTCAATTTTGTATTGTTAGTTGGTTTCACTTTCGGCATTGTACCTGCACTTCACTACTCTGAACTGCAAACCTGTACGTTGAAGTTCTTATGCGATAACTGTCCCGTTCACCTGTTGTTGACGTGTAGAGACCTGCGAGTATGTCATGGAGGGGAGGACTTGGTATAAAGGGTTGTAAACAAATGACTGTGTAGATGCCAATACTAGCTTTTACTGCTCCATATTCCGTTCCCTAGTAATAACAAACTGGAAATGTGTTTTCTTAGTAATAAATAGCACTGATACAGGGGATCTTTTATATTTTTAAGTTGGTATTCTTCACAAATAATATAGAGGAAACTTAGATCAGAGAATTAAGCATTTGGGAGCAAAACACACGGCAAAGGCTGGTCTACAATAAATCGGAAACGGAAACAACGAGAACGGAAATATTGTTAAAATAAATGTATTTAAATATGAGCATTCACAATTAACTTTCACGTTCCCGTTTCCGGGCTCCGATAAGCTTCTCGTTAATTGTGAATGCTCACATTTAAATACATTAATTCTTAAGGCTGGTTCACAATAAACCGGGAACGGAAACAACGAGAACGATAACGGAAATAATATTAAAACAAATGTATTTAAAGGCTAGTTCACAATAAACCGGGAACGGAAACGACAACGAGAACGGAAATGTTAAAATAAATGTATTTAAATGTGAGCATTCACAATAGTTAATTTTGAACGTTCACATTTAAATGTATTTTAACAATATTTCCGTTCTCGTTCTCATTGTCCTTTCCGTTCCCGGTTTATTGTGAACCAGCCTTAACATTATTTGCGTTCTTGTTCTCATTGTCGTTTCCGTTCTCGGTTTATTGTGAACCAAACTTAACAATATTTTCGTTCTCGCTTCCGTTCCCGTTTATTGTGGACCAGCCTTAACACTAATAAATAAATAACGTCTCTCAAAGATTGAGTAGCAAACCGGATGCAAAAAAAAACACAAAGAATAGAATTGATCAGAAAATAACACGAAATAACTACCCTTGAATATGTCGTGTCTTTCTGTAAATAAACATTTGAAATACCTGACGGGAAAAGTGATTAGAAATTCAATTCAATTGAAACTGGGGATACTGTGTATATGTCGACCAACATTTCGAGAGCAACATGTTTGTTAGGCTTGTCTTGGCAAATAAGTAGTAGGGGAGTAGTGGGTACAGTGAGACACAAAATATTAAGACATATTTATGCAAGTGATAATACAAGTATTTTTAAAAAAGTGCAATAGAAATAGACATTGAAAAATGGAGTATAATAATACATAAACAAAAATATTAATAGATAAAGGACCTAATATACAGTACGTGTTTGTCAAAAAAATGCAAATGTCTCACTGTTCCCATTCAGGAGGGTACAGTGAGACACCACATTGTCTATTAACGGACATTGAAATGATTTACATTTGTTTCGAAAGAAAACAAAAGCTTGCTGTCTCTTTATCTTGACATGTTCTGTAGACTCATTTAGAATCATTTTGATGTCTTACTTCGAAACCATTGAAACATCTGGAACATTTGGAAAAGTGAATTTTCCATGACATTTAAAACTTTTGCGAAAAAATGAAATGAATTTTTAGATGACAACAAAGGTTATAATTATAAGAATTTAATGTAATTCTTTATTATTTTTTAACATTTTCTTAAATTTTGTGAATAATTTTTTATTTATGAAACCATTAAAATGTAATGTATCCATTATTTTAAGTTACAATTCCTAAATTGGTTACTAGTATGTTCATTTTTAATGTTAGTTACCGGTAAAGGTAATATAATTACAGTTTGTTTTTGCAAATCATTGGTACATGGGAACAGTGAGACGTCTCAGTGTACCCTTCAATGGCATGTCTCACTGTTCCCTTTACGCACAGTTCATTTAAAAATGGCGCCATCACTTCAAAATTAAAACAAGAAAGACGAAACCTTGCCAAACATAATCTCAAATGCCATAGTATTAGGTAACAAAACATTCATATTTATATCTCATTTGTATATCCAATATAACCTTCATTAAACACAAGCCAAAATTTTACTTCTAGAGTGAAAAATTACGAATTATTTTTTCATCACTCACCTTTATAATTAGAATCAAATCGAGTATGAAAATACTGTTACTTTACTCATGCAACATACAACTCCATTGTTACCAACATCTCAACATCAAAATTTACCATCTAATAAAAAATGTCTCACTGTTCTCCCTGTCTTACTGTACCCACTTCTCCCCTAATTGTATGTAGCAGTGTAGGCATTTTTAATTGGTTCTTTTGAAAATGTCTGCATCTTTAACTTACGCCGAAATAAAAAATGTTTAAGTCTTTGGTATGCACCAATCAATATCACCGCTAATAATTTCAAAAATTTACCTGCAAAGACAAGTGTATGTTAGAGAGTGAGATAGAATTTTGAGTATATTAAATTCTGTGTAAACAGGGTGACTTCTCATGTCTGAACAGTGTCAATAGCTATACAAACAATCCAGGTAATTCTGTATATATTTTGAGAGTGTTTACATAACTTCAAATTTTCAGCGTTATTGACAATATGCTCTGTATAACATTGACTCAGATTGTTAATATATTATCTTAATTGATCAGTTCAGAGAATAGCTACGAAAAAACAAATGTTACGTAATTGCTGAAGTGTAAATTCTGTAAAACGTTGGTCGTGTCTATTCTTCTTTATGACTCGGAATTCTGGACGTTAAACAAGAGACAAGAGAAGAGACTGGAACTAGCGAAAGTGCTGTTTTTGAGATCGGTATCGTGATATAAATAGCACACAATTATTTATTTTAGTAGGTTATCTTACGACGTTTTGTCAACAGCTTAGGTTATTTAGCGTCTGAATGAGATTAAGGTGACCATTACACTCTTACTACGTCATACTACTTTTGACCAATAAAACGGTACGAAAGGACGTATTTCAACCAATCACGGCTGCTTATCGCACAATTTTATACCGTCCCTAGCATTTGTTTAATTTTATCGCGTCCCTAGCATTTGTTACAAACCATTCCAGTCGATGCACAGCAGTTTCAAATATGACTCGCATTGGCATTCAAGAACAAGAATTAATAAAAATCACTGATCATACCTATGCATCTTCTGAAATCCGATTTACAAATAAATGAAGAGCACCATTCGGAAATCCTGAATAAGTTGAATACACCATGTAGGCCTAAATCAACGAGTTCCTCTTCTATTACGCACACGTCCAATATAACATCAATTGAACCACCAACCACATTCAAATTTGAAAATTGTACATTCAATAATTATTCCTTTTAAAAATATTCATTCGGAAGTTCTGAATAAGTTGAATACACCATGTAGGCCTAAATCAACGAGTTCCACTTCTATTACGCACACGTCCAATATAACATCAATTGAACCACCAACCACATTCAAATTTGAAAATTGTACATTCAATAATTATTCCTTTTAAAATTATTCATGTTTATTTTTTATGTCATCGTCGTTAATTAAAACTTTTCTAACACTTGTGTATATTTGTTAGGTTATGTTGTAGCTTCTGCTATATGATATTATGGATAGTCACGTATCAGAGATTTTTTAATATTAAGATTTATTAAAAATCGTCTGTCAAGTGACGTTGATTACTGGGATTCGGATAATTGAAGTGGAATTCAACTGTTTAATAAAAATGAAACTGAATCAACAAAGCCTTCTTGACTAGTAACATTGCCATCGTGTATAATAGATCGAGAACTTCTCGACGAGAAGGCATTGCTCACTACTGCCATCTAGCATGCATCTAGCGTAATATTTGTAATGTTGAGATGGTACAATAATACATTTGAAGACAGTTGTATTTTCGTTAATCAATTAATATTTTATTATATTGGAGTACTTCGTTACTTCTGATCTTTATATACTTTCTTCTAATCGTGTAATAGTCAATTAAATCCCACTCGAGTTTTGATTTTCTCTAGATAAATCAAAACGTCTAGTGAGATTACTGTTGATAATGCCGGTGAAATGAGTCCGGGATCCAGCACCGAAAGTTACCCAGCATCTGCTCATATTGGGTTGATGGAAAACCCTGGAAAAAACCTCAACCAGGTAACTTCCCCCGTCCAGGAATCGAACCCGGGCCACCTGGTTTCGCGGCCAGACGCGCTAACCGTTACTCCACAGGTGTGGACTGTATAGCACAGAATTAGAACAAGAATATATGGACTAATTCAAATAAGAGAATAATACTTCGACATTGGGATGTACACGAATATCCACCATCAAGGTTCCCAAAACTAATGTCAAAATACACACATCAAATCACCTATCGCAAGGAAGATGTTCTGAACCTCGGGAACACCAATTTGTTACAAAGAGTGATTCACAAGGATTTACCGTCACTTATGGAGCTTATTTCCAAAGACATTTTGAACAGAAAAATGTCATACAATCGTCGTTGTTCCTGCAATAACTCCTATGTGCAAAATATAGAAGTTTTCAGTAGGAATAAAAAATACATTCATTCATTCTATGGCAGCCGTACATAAGAGACTGTGAATTCTTACATTTTCGAAACAAAGAAATATAATTACATATAGGAGATTTTATTATTTGCTGTATCACTATTTAAGGGAAGAGGATGGTAAAATAAATTTAAAAAAAATCTTTAAAATAATCTTTGATATGTGTGGAATGCATAGCATAACATTTCGTGGGAATTTGTGCCCTTATCCGATGTTGAGACGCCATTTTTAAACTTCCTGTGTTATGGATTTTTAAATCACTCGCCCGCTTTTATTATTGTTTCCGGTAAATTGAATTAAAACAAAATTTTATCTTTAAAATACTCTTTGATATGTGTGGAATGCATTGCATAACATTTCGTGTGTATTTGTGCCCTTATCCGATGTTGAGACGCCATTTTTAAACTTCCTGCGCTATGGATTTTTAAATCACTCGTCCACTTTTAACGGTTTAGGGTAAAGTCATTTTTTTGCCACATTGCCAGACAAAAATGGATATAATTTCTGAACTATTAAAGATACATGCATGAAATTTAGATCACACATTCTTTAGACTATTAGGAAACTTTTCTCTGTAACACAATTCTGATAATTGATTTCATTTCAAATTTCAATTGTTTGCAAGAAAGGAAATCAGAAAAGTGTTATTAAATTTTAATTGTTTATTTTACAAACGTAGGGACAAATATCAAATTCCGTTACAGACAGTTTGTAGAGCAAAATTTTTCACGTACATTGCACAAAACTGGATGACTCTACCTTTAAAAATGGTTTAAATATATAGATTTTAGTAAAATCCTGCATTGGGTATATTTTTTTTTCAAATCTGGGCCCCCAAATATTATTTATATATATATATATTTCTTTTTTTCAAAATATTTATTTTTAGTGGAGTTCCTACAGCTATGAGCTCTCTACATACAAAAAATTAATATTTTACACCAAATAGGGAAAAAGTTAAAAAAAAAATACCACCCTCTCCCCTTAAGTTATTTAATAGAGCAAAAATCTGAAAATCGATAAATATGTCACATAGGAGTTATTGCAGGAACAACGACGATATAAATCTGTCCTATTCTTAATGTTTTCAGAGTTACACTAATTTGAATTTATTTGTAAAATACCGTTATTATTTAGTTTTAAGAGCAAAAGAATATTACAGATAAATTATTATTATTATTATTATTATTATTATTATTATTATTATTATTATTATTATTGGGTTATTTTACGACGCTGTATCAACATCTAGGTTATTTAGCGTCTGAATGAAATGAAGGTGATAATGCCGGTGAAATGAGTCCGGGGTCCAGCACCGAAAGTTACCCAGCATTTGCTCGTATTGGGTTGAGGGAAAACCCCGGAAAAAACCCCAACCAAGTAACTTGCCCCGACCGGGATTCGAACCCGGGCCACCTGGTTTCTCGGCCAGACGCGCTGATCGTTACTTCACAGGTGTGGACATTACAGATAAAGAATGAACTATTCAGGAGTACCATTTCTTTAATTAGCTAGTGTTCTGAAGCTAAAAATGTGTTGTGAATTCCATAGATGTTTCGTACAGAATTTTCTTTCTATTTTTAACTACAAAATTGCATTTACTTGCGTATTTATCACAACAATAGTTACAAATCACGCCACTCTTGTAAATTCTTTAAGACTGTACGTTAGGAAGGATAATTAAACTGTAAAAAAAAAAAAATCAAGTTACTAATGTCGTATGATTTGTAACAACTTTTATTGATCGACGAAGTGCGTAAGAATGATGTAATTTTAGTTAAAAATTGAAAAAAAATCTGTACAAAACAACTAACAACACATTTTTAGCTTCAAAATTCTAGCCAATTACAGGAATGATACTTCTGAATAATTCACCTTCGCAATACCGCTTTAATTATCTCTAACATAAAATGAAGAAAATGAGCGTCATATCATAAAATTATACACATTTTCGTAAGCATTACAGAGCAGGAAACTGAAAAATTTAACTCCGGAGAAAAAAAAAATTTAAATTTAAAACTCAACAATATCATTGCTACTCATAAGTTTAACTATATCTCATAAGTCGTATATACACAACACATCTTCGCAAATCCCCCGAACACAAACAACAGAACAACACTGGAGAAACTCCTCTACAACTACCACCAGCCCTAACTACCAAATTAAAACACACAAACAACAGAACAACACTGGATAAACTCCTCTACAACTACCACCAGCCCCCACCACCAAACTAAAACACACAAACAAAACCGCAAACACTGTTGGAAATTTGAATACTGTCTGAGAGGACACACGACAGCAACAGAGAGGCAGATGAATAAAATAACACCACACCATGAAAGTCTCCATAACGATTCAGACGCTTCTGCCACAGGAAGGGGAAACATAAAAAAAAGTATGTATGTATGTATGCACAGTGTTCTGCCCAAGAGCAGGTCTTTAACTGCAAACCCAGCATTTCCCTTTCTTGCTTTCCTCTTAATCTCCCCATATAATACTTTAATGCTGTCTATCAACTGATATGTTCTACCCCGAACTCTTGTCCCGTTCACCATTCCTTAAGCATCCAAAATTAACAAATTAGGCCTACAACAAAATAATTAAAACAAAAAAAATAAAGTAAAAAATAAAATAAAATAAAATAAATAAAAAGCCAATCACCGCACTCACACACCTACTGGCACTTATGCCAGAAATAGTGTCATATACAGTATGTAAATATATATTTATTGTTATTTATGTACAATGGCTGGAGAGGGCATCCTGCTCGTACAAGACCCTAAAACGGCCTCTGGCTCAAAGCCAGCTAGTAAAGTCTCATAAGTAGGCTTCGTATTTCAGCTACCTATAAACTGGAATGAAGTTGCCTGATTCGAAGTATATGTGACGTCACAGCGCAGGTACAGGAACGTTCGCATACAAAATACTGGGTGTTCAGTTCAAAATGTGTCATGGCTCGCTGTATGCCGTCATGTGGCTAGCTGATGAGCCTAGAGAATTCAATCTTCCTACACTTCCACAGCTCAGGTGTATAACCTATGAGGCAGAGAAGTTGGCTAGCAAGTACGGCGTTCATTCTGAAGAGTACGTGCCGATACGTACGGTAACGCCGGTAGTGGCAGGAATGTGAACTGTTTGGAAATACGTACTGTCGGGATATGGGGAGAGGGTTAAGACGATTACTTACGTATTTGTTGACATTAACTTCGACGGTCAACATGAACACGGAGCATTTGATTTGTGTTGTGGAATGTTACCGTACGCAACCGATGATAACAAATACCCTGCGTACGACTTGCCGGCGCAAAACACAGTTCGAAAGAGGTTATGGTAGCACACAGACCGTACAGACCGCCATCTGTTGCTACGACGTTCAAGTTATACCGTTCACGTTCTCAAGTTCAGATTGAAGAACGCCTTAAATAATAGGCAACTTCTCTAACATATCAGCTGAAACTCGCTTCAAATCGGTGACCCAACAACAGTGACGTCATGACACACTTTGAAATGAACACCCAGTAGTTACGCATCCTCTGCCTTCCTCCTCTAGAAAGTCAGAACTGGAACGCAGTCATAGTGAGTAGTCTTATCGATCGCTGCTCTTACTAGGGTCCACGGCAATTCGGAAGGCGGTAGTCTGCTAGCGTTTGCGTCGAGAAAGACAGATAGAGAGGGCAAGGCAGCGTACAACATTGCCACATCGTACTTCACGCACGTGCAATACAAATAGCGCAGGAGAGAATTTAAATCATCAAAAGACAATAATGACCTTAGCCGTTGATTACTGCAAGCATGACACCAAACAAACCCTCTTTCCTTCACTAACAATATTCTTTGCACTGTTCTCAATCCCACACCACATGCTTCTGCAGTCGTTTCTTGCACGTTGGCAACGTTGCTGCCAGCATCAAGATGGCCGGCAGCGTTCTGCTCGTTAACGTTTTTATAATAATTATACACCTTAAACACTATTTTCCGCTCCTCCTTGTGTAATACTTGTGTTTTTACAGTCTCTTCTTCCATTTATTTACCTTACATACACAGTAAATGTTAGTTTTACTTATTCAATGTATTGAAACACTCACACGTGAACAAACGAACTCAGGAAGTGGTTGTTATAAACTGATTCTGATTGGTTCAAGCTTGTGACGTCACATGCCATACAGGCTACGGCGCATCTAGTGGCCACCCGTCTTCCGAATTGCCGTCTAGTCTAGTCGTATTATTTAAATAACTACATCTTTGTGGCTCATTGAAGGTTCATTGCACATTAAGTAAGATGCACAAGAGAATAATATTGCAGGGCATTATTGAGAATAGTTGAACTAATATTTTCATTGTCAATATAGACAACATGACATATAAATTGTGTAAAATAAACGTAAAAGTAACAAAAACAGTGCAATGAAAGACAATGAAATATCAAAAAGGCACAGAAAGTGTATTAAACGTAATCTAAAAAACGAGTACCATCAAAATGTGAAAATTATGAAGATATTAACTCCACGTTTAGCATGGATTTGTGTAGCCTACCATGATATTCAGTGCCAACATCCAAATTAATAAATTGAATAATCTGCATTTTAGGGAATTTCGAGAGAAGTACATAGAAAATTAGTGGGTTTTCAGTAATGAGTGACATGCAATATCCTAATGAAACACAAAAAAATATTACACAATAAGAATATCTTGTACTACATCATGCACCAATAACGTCATGTGCTATTGAAAGAATTTCTTGCAATATATTTTTATTTTATTGGATTATTTTACGACGCTGTATCAACATCTAGGTTATTTAGCGTCTGAATGAAATGAAGGTGATAATGCCGGTGGAATGAGTCCGGGGTCCAGCACAGAAAGTTACCCAGCATTGAGGGAAAACCCCGGAAAAAACCAGGTAACTTGCCCCGACCGGGATTCGAACCCGGGCCACCTGGTTTCGCGGCCAGACGCGCTGACCGTTACTCCACAGGTGTGGACTGCTCGTGGTAGAAGGTAGAATCACAGTCTAGTATAAACATTCACGAAGCTCAATACGTAGTAAATATGCATCCATTGATAGTTGCTAACCACTAGAATCGCTACTATCGTCTCATTACAGACAATGCGAAATAGTACCGGCACAGTCTATTATTCCTAGTACCCTCATCAAGTCAAGCTTCGTGACTATGTACTAGACTATAGTAGAGTAGAGTTCGGATAGAAATTATCCCCTCTTGCAAGTGACTACTCCTTTCGTTCAAGCAATACCTCTCTCCAGAGCAGTCATTGATCATAGCTCTCCCACATACCACTTGTTTCGCCTTTGTACTCCATAGATTCCTGAGACGCACCATCTATACTAATAATAAATCTGTAGCCGAAATTGTTCTGATAATTTTCGATTTTCCAAAAATAATTGGTCCTAACATATATAATTAATCACCCTGAAACCGAAAATCGCTTTTTTGAAATTTTTGTTTCTCTGTCTGTCTGTCTGTCTGTATGTTTGTTACCTTTTCACGCGATAATGGCTGAACAGATTTCGATGAAAATTGGAATATAAATTAAGTTCGTTGTAACTTAGATTTTAGGCTATATGGCATTCAAAATATTTTATTTAAAAGGGGGGTTATAAGGGGGCCTGAATTAAATAAATCGAAATATCTCGCTTATTATTGATTTTTGTGAAAAATGTTGCATAACAAACGTTTCTTTAAAAATAATTTGCGATAAGTTTTATTCCTTGAAAAATTTTGATAGGGCTAATATTTAATGAGATAAATGAGTTTTGAAATTAAAATAACTGCCATCTAAGGCCGTGTAATGAATTAAAAAACAAATTACTTCGTCAATAAGGGGCCTTGGACAGCAACAATCGAAAGCTATGAAAATAACCTACAGAGAATGTTTCTGTGTTTGTATGAAGTAATATCGGAAGCTAAATTAACCGATTTGTATAATTAATTATTATTTGACCATTGGAAAGTGTAGTTTCCCTAGATGGTCATAATGCTATAATGTTATTACCGTAACTTCTGATATAATATAATATAATATAATATAATATAATATAATATAATATAATATGTAATATTATATAATATAATTTAAGTTATTTGAAGTGTTCACAACCATAGTGGGCCAAGCGCCGTTTACTGAATACGTAGAAAATATGGGTTAAAATTAAGTTATTACAATAATTCAATGGAAACCTATAACAAGTAAAATAAAATATACACATTAATCTAAATGATGTCAATCTTCATTAAACTATGGTTGCATGTAAAAAAAAAATTAAGAAACAGGTTAAAGGAATTGTCATTGCACCAAATGAGTGTCTCTGGACTAAAATGTTCGCATTTTAATTATTTGGATGCAATTTAAATTAAGAAGCATATTAAACGATTTATCCTTCTATCAAACACGAATGTTCCCTGGATCAAACGTCCTATTTTAATTATGTAAATACTTTATATTTATTTCTAACGGGTGCAGCGGAGCGCACGGGTACGGCTAGTATATAATATAACATCGAGGAAAATTTTCTTAATTTCTCACACGACATAATTTAAACAAATAATGTACCTATTCGTCTCTAAATAACGTATTGTTATTAGAGGAGAAACATTATTTCAAAAAAGGGAACTCGGTAAATGTAAAAAGGGTATCTATGCATTCTCATGAAAACATTGTATCAATAAAAATCAAATTCCGATAAAACGTCATTTTATTTGTAAAAAGATGTATTTACTCGTTCCTTATTTATCTTGGAAGACAATATAATTTCACATTTACGTTATTTTTTTTCTACACAGATTTTACAACAGGGAATCTAAATGACGTGGTCATAAAGTGTGAAAGCATTGACATCTGCACTCAGAATCACGCCTTCATGTGTAACCTATCTTTTCACCTGCCACTTTTTTTTTTTGCACTGTTCATTACACATTGAACATAAAATGAGCATTTTACGCATCGCCAAGCGTTAACTCTTTGTGTCTCCTATACAGCTAGCTAGCGTTTGATGTGGTAACTAACAGCCAGAAAGTAGCTATTTTAACCTCGGTGAATGTTAATAGAATGTTTTCGTTTATTTTCTCCTTTCAATTCCGTGACTTACTAAATCCTGAAATTTATAGCATTGATTACAGCACTTCATTTTCACGATCGGGATATGCTGAAACAACCGCTCCAAGAAGAAACTTGATCAAAGGAATGTAACCTGTAACTGGAAAATCTCTATAAATTGTATCCTAAAAGTTTGCGAGTTTCTATTAGGGCTATACAGTCTCCATTACAATAACTCAGCCGTGGCGAAAATGTGACTCGCGAGCACATTCTGGCCCGTAATGATAGATGTGCATTTCTCTTACTTCCTACCTCCCTCAACCCCCACCCTCTCACTCACTAGAGTCAAACATTATTAAATTTTATCATAAGTATGCTATAATAAAATAGATATTGACATGATTTTAAATATAATATAGACCTAAGCTTAACTATTAATAGATTTTTTTTGTTCTCTTTAACAATTATAGTCTCCATTTTGAATCTTGCGTACACCACTTTTAACACTTGAATATAATCAACATACCCATGAACCAACAACACTACAATGAAGAAGTGAACACAATCAAATACATAGCACAAGAAAACGGATACAATCCAAATATAATAGACAATATCATAAAGAAGACAAAACAAAAACTTAACAAACACAAAAATACACAAAACACAACACAAACACAAGAACACAAGAAATATATCACACTAACATATGAAAACAAAAGCACACATAAGATCGCATCTTCATTCAGAAAACAGAAATACAACATAACATACAGAACAGAAAACACACTACAAAGACATCTCAACACACAAAAAACACAAACAAATAAATACGACCACACAGGTGTATACAAACTCATATGTAATAGTTGCGACAAGTTCTACATAGGACAGACAGGCAGATCATTCCAAACTCGATACAAAGAACACATTAAAGCAATAACCAGAGGACACAATACATCTACATACGCCGATCACATAACCAATACTAACCATACATACAATAACATAAATGCGGACATGGAAATCCTACACACACAACCCAAGAACCAAAAACTCAACACACTGGAACAATATGGAATATACAGACACACTAAAACACACCCCGATCAAATCCTCAACACACAAATCAATTTCAGTACACACACACTATTCGACTCCACACTTCAACACCTTCCAACAATAAAACACACCCTCCTAACAGGCAGAGAAGTTCGAGATGACGCCGCGATCTAGTAGGCTCTGATGATGGTGCGTGAAGCACTGAAACAGCTGTAAGCCGGACAGATATTTCATATTTAACACGAGTAAGTCCACTAGTTGATCAATTAATTATAGTTCCCTTGATTTTCATATGTAACTAACTGTAAATCGTTGTTATTATTAAGTTTTATCATAATTATGTTGTAATATAATCGATATTTTTAAGTATGATACAAGCCTAAATCTGTACTGTAAATAATTTGAAGTACAGGGCTATTCAAAAAGAAGGAGCGAATTTCAAATATTTATTTCTTCCAAACTACAAAAGATATAAACACAATTCCAACATTCCTGGACAGACGAAAGTTTAAATTTTGAACAGTCCGGGTAGAAGTTCCAATCACGGCCGCATTGGCGCTGTTGATTGTCTGAGTAAAATGGCGACAACAGGAAAAAGCATTTTGTTTTTATTTTTTTTGTTATTTTACGACGCTGTATCAACATCGAGGTTTTTTAGCGTCTGAATGAAATGAAGGTGATAATGCCGGTGAAATGAGTCCGGGGTCCAGCACCGAAAGTTACCCAGCATTTGCTCGTATTGGATTGAGGGAAAACCCAGGAAAAAACCTCAACCAGGTAAATTTCCCCGACCGGGATTCGAACCCGGGCCACCTGGTTTCGCGGCCAGACCCGCTGACCGTTACTCCACAGGTGTGGACAGCATTTTGTGTGCTGCAATTAGCAAAACTAGAGTCCATTATTGAAATTCAACGTGCTTTTCGTCGTCAGTTTAATGAACAATCGCCTCGTCATATGCAGATTTACCAGTGGCATCGAAAATTCGTAGAAGATGGTTGCATCTGCAAACAGAAAAGCAAGGGACGTCCACGCCCATCGAATGAAAATGTCGAGCGTATTCGTACAGTTTACGAAAGGAGCCCAAAAAATCCACAACACGAGCAAGCAGAGAACTGGACATTCCTCAACCAACGGTATGGAGACCTCTGAAACACCGTCTGAACATGAAGCCGTACAAACTGCAGTTACTGCAAGCATTGCATCCTGATGACCACAACAATGACACCATTCCAAGACGTTGGATTAGAAGAAGAGGAGGAAACGATCAACTTCATTGCCGGTGGCCTCCCAGGTCTCCAGACCTCACTCCTTGTGATTTTTATCTATGGGGTTACGTAAAAGACCGTGTTTTTATCCCCCCTATGCCTGACATTGGCCTTAACATTGCAATCAACAGTGCCAAAACGGCCGCGCATGACAAGCAACAGCGCCAATGCGGTCGTGATTGGAACTTCTACCCGGACTATTCAAAATTTAAACTTTCGTCTGTCCAGGAACGTTGGAATTGTGTTTCTATCTTTTGTAGTTTGGAAGAAATAAATATTTGAAATCTGCTGCTTCTTTTTGAATAGCCCTGTATAATAATAATAATAATAATAATAATAATAATAATAATAATAATAATAATAATAATAACAATAATAATAATAATAATAATAATAATTTATTTTAGCTGGCAGAGTTAAGGCCGTAAGGCCTTCTCTTCCACTCAACCAGCAAAAAGTGTATATACATATGCATGAACTTACAAAGAATTCAACAATTTGATTTAGATGAGAGTTACATATATACAAGAGTTATTTACGAATTAAACAACAAAATACTATGATCTATTAATTAATCACTGAAATAAACTGTGTAGCAGAATTAAACTAAAATACATAGAATGTTAATATATTTCAAATAATATGAGATAATAGAAAGAGATTATTATGAGACAATTTTGAAAATACAGCACAATCAGGATGATGTCTAAAGAATGAAGTAACAATGTAGTCAGTGATAGTTTAAATCAGTAAGATTGAAGTGAAATGCTAATAAGGTTATCTTTTAAGCAGTTTTTAAAGGTATTTATTGTCTTGCAGCCCCTAATACTTTGTGACAAGGAATTCCATTGACGCGAGGTGGATACTGTAAAAGATGATGAATAACAAGATGTTTTATGAAGAGGTATACTTAGCGTGCCACAGATAAGTGATCTGGTATTTACGTCGTGGTTAGAGTATAGATAGGAGAAACGAGACGAAAGGTAATTTGGTGTTGAGGTGTGCAGAATTCGAAAGAGTAAAGACAAAGAGTGTAAAGTTCTGCGTTCTTTAAGTCGGAGCCACGAAAGACGATATGTGATCATATCGTCATATAGGCCTAAGCCTAAATCAAAGTACATATTTTTGTCCTCTTTTTTCGAACAATGTCCTCCTTTTTGAAGCTTTGCGTCCTCTCTTTTATCGGTGTGAATCTGGCCACCCTATTTACAGTTTAAATATATTTAATCTTCATGTGTTGGACACTAAGTTTAGTATTATCATGTATTAGAGATGTAGAAGAAATGTAGGAAGATAAAAGCAGCGTTCGATCAAAGGCTTTACATTAGAACGCAGCGATTATTTCAGAACTCAGTTCATTGCGATTATTTACTGTAAGAAATTCGAAGGTAATAATTTCAAACAAAAGACGAAAGAATAGACATCCAGACGCGTGGTTTGACTGGCTGACGAATGCTTTAACTGGAGGCATGTCTGTCTTCATTACTGGTAGGAAGTACAACCTGCAAAGAGGCACGGTTGCCGTCCCAAAAGAGGTTGAAGATATATAGACAGACGCTGATCCATCTTCCACCCACACGTCCCTCGGGAACAGCGCTCAGCCGGACGTGATCTGCGCCCCGATGATTCCGGCTGCGTGACTCGCCTGCATGTCCTCATCATCGCTCCTCATCTTGCATCTCATAATGCCACTCGCTCTGCTTTGAGAGCCCAGCTCTCGTAAACAAAACTGCTATAATCAAAGGGAAGCACGAGACTTCGTATTACGTCCCATGTTCTTCCTATATCCTTTTTTTATATACCGTTAACGGCTTCAGCTATTTAACGTATCTGAGGATTCTAGTTACTCTATCAATTCAGGTCCACATCCGGCGAGAGAAAGAGACTTGCTTCTTACTATAGAAAATGCATACACAGTGCAGTGTTCTGTCAAACGACAGATCTTTCATTGCCAACCCAGTATTCTCAAATCAGCCCTATTTCCTACCTTCCTCTTGGTCTCCGCAAGTGATCCATATCTTAATGTCCTCTATCATCTGATATCTCCAATATAACAGAGAGGGTTTGAAATTGAACGGGTTACATCAGCTGCTTGTCTATGCGGATGACGTGAATATGTTAGGAGAAAATCCACAAACTACAGGGACATCATTTTATTTTTACTTCAATTTTTATTGTACCTGAGTTTTTTAATGTACTTCACTCCCACCCCTTCTACTAATGAAGTTCAACCGTCCTCCACACAGATCGAAGACCGCATATACACTCATAGTAGCCTTACGGTCATAGTAAACAGTACGTTCCGAAAATATGTTCGCGTTTTCCATTTGCCTACGTCGCATCCCGGTTTCCCCCACCTACTTTTATTCGCCTCTCTGTAAAGGCTAGTGGCTGGGCTGTTTTAGCTCTTTTCTGGGAACATTAATTTCTGTTATGAATTGGACGTCTACGTAATATTATACCCATACAATTGTTTAAAATAACTTAAATAAAAGGACCTCGTTAAGTAATTAACTGTCACGTGATTTCCTCCCTTTCTACGACGGTGCGACGTAACCACTTGGACGGACAGTAGATAGCATGTCTGAGTAATTTTATCTTTGCGGATCGGGCAGAAATGTAGATTGAATTTACAGTACGTAAGGTACTCTTTTATAGAGTAGGTACAGAATTATTTCAACAGGAGTTACTGATACGAAGAACGAACCTGGTAATTGGAATTACGTACAATAGTCTATAGTGCGATAATTTGCATATTAGAACTGAAGCCCGTATCGAAATGAACGGCCACCATTTTCAAAAATGTGTTTAAATATCCATATTATGATTATTTTTCAATTTAACTTCATTCTCTACAGCGTACGCTAATGTGCTGTAGACAGTATAATATACACTGCATAATGAATACGTCCACATGGATAACTCAGTTCATGAGTAAAAACACTCATTGTTAATACTGTGCTGTATTTTGATTAAACAAAAACCTAATGAAAATGATCAAACTCAAAATCGCGATATTTCCTACTTTACGTAAATGGATGAACTATTTTCCTTCCCTCCTATACCTAGTAAAGTGATTTGTTTGTATATTACGTCGGCATCATCGAACTTCAGTCGTGGAAGGAGGTAGCAAACGGTGTTTCGGATTCTTAATCGTTTATCCAAAGGTATAACCAGGTTAATATTAGAAATGTTAGTAAAAATAAAATGATGTCCCTGTATTAGGGAAAACACGGGAATTTTACTTGAAGTAAAGAGACAGGTTTGTAAGTAAATCCCCAAAAGACAAAGTATATTATTATGTCTCGTGACTAGAACATTGTACGAAATGAAAATATGAAAGTTGGACATTTACCCTTTGAAGATGTGGAAAAAGTCAAATATCTTGAAGGAACAGCAACAAATATAAATGACACTCTGGAGGAATATATATTTTGATGTACCGAAGTACATATGATATTTCCACGCAGATATTCTGCGTCATCACATGATGAAAGAGAGATGGAACGGAGAAAAATTCTCTCCGGCGCCGGGATTTGAACCCGGGTTTTCAGCTCTACGTGCTGACGCTTTATCCACTAAGCCACGCCGTTCCATCTCTCTTTCATCATGTGATGACGCAGAATATCTGCGTGGAAATATCATATGTACTTCGGTACATCAAAAAAAAAATATATATATATATGATATGCGTATTAAATCACTTTGTGATTTAAAGACGGCGCCCATACCGTCGGATCCCGGCCAAACAGTCACTCATCTGAGTGCACCTCAACACATGTATGGACTTCGGTCCTGCGTTCATAGACATCTATGACGTAGTGCAGAGGGCGGCCACTAGAGGGAACCCAAGAGATGGAGCTTAATCTGAGACGATTCTAAACGGCGTCGGGATTGTATCCGGCGTGGCTTAGTGGATAAAGCGTCAGCACGTAGAGCTGAAAACCAGGGTTCAAATCCCGGCGCCGGAGAGAATTTTTCTCCGTTCCATCTCTCTTTCATCACTCTGGAGGAAATTAAACGCAGAATAAATATGGGAAATGCCTGTTATTATTCGTTTCAGAGGCTTTTGACATCCAGTCTGCTCTAGAAAAATCTTAAAGTTAGAATTTATGAAACAGTTATATTACCGGTTGTTGTGTATGGCTGTGAAACTTGGATTCTCATTTTGAGAAGGGAACAGTTATATTTCTACTACAAAAAAATAGTAATTAGAATAATAGTAGGTGCCAAATATACGGAATCTTGTAGGACTATTTTCAAAAAACTACAAATAATGCCAATGGCTTGTCAGTATATTTTTTCATTAATAAACTTCCTCGTATGTAATCGTGAAAACTTTGTAACTAATTCAACAGTTCATAGCATAAATACACGTCAAAAGAATGACTCTCATACTCCATCGGTAAGTCTATCGTGCTATCAAAAAGGAGTGCGTTATATGGCAGTAAAAATTTTTAACAGCCCCCCTATCGATATAAAAAAATGAAACTCAAAGCATAAGATTATTAAGAGCCAAATTAAATAAGGTACCTCATTTCTCACTCCCTTTATTTTGAAGGTGAATTCATGACATTCAACTACGTTGCAAGAATATTTCTGTCGTGTATTAAGTATCGATACTAACCCCTTGTATTGTACTGGTATATTGTAAAACTCTTCTGTATACATTTCAACTAGACTGTGACTATAATTAAAACTTTGTAGTACTACTAAGATTTTTTTGACATGTTCCATATTCTAGTTGTGAAGCGATGTACAAATACAATGAAATGTAAATAAATGCAATACAATACTGAATTTTAATTACTATATAGCTACAACATTCTGTGAAAAGAAGCATTTGGTTCCCTCTCTGGATGAATAATTTAAAATGGCATAATTTAACTGGCTACCGTAAGATGAAATAAAATGAAATCAAATGCAATCCCACAATTTAAATTGGGCCGTATGTACGACTTGCTAGAAAATAACCACCACTTTTAGCTTTACAATAATACTTAGATAGCAATTTTGATGACATCTGCGTTTCATAAGCATAAATTCTAAATAAACATGGATGGGCAACTCGTGCTCACAAAGTGCTAAAAAAAACCTTGAAAGAGAGAAAGACAGACAGAGTCAGACGTAGCAGTTACAAGTTGTTTGTAGTTCCGCTGCAAAAACAGTTCACTGCCACGGTGCGCTCTAGCGTCTCATGCAAGTAGTCGTGATATCTATTCCATGATTTGAATTTCAGAATGACGCTTAGTACAATAATTATAGTAATTTTAGGCAGATTGCACCTTAACACACATAACAAAATTATATTATTTCGGAATATGTATTACACGTCTTTCTCGTGTTAAATTCTATCGTACCTGGTTAACATGTTTCGGTCTGTTATGGACCTTCTTCAGAACTGGCTGTTGCTGGTCTTGGTGTCTTTTGTTTTGTTTCCTGTGGAGGTGTGTTTGTGTAGTGTAATGTGGAGTCAAAGAGTGTGTGTGTTCAGGAATTGAGTTGTGTGTTGAGAATTTCATTGGGGTGTGTTTTTGTGTGTCTGTATATTTCTTATTGTTCTAATGTGTTTAGTTTCTGGCTTTTTGGTTGGATGTGTAGAATTTCCATGCCTGTGTTGATGTCTTTGTAGGTGTGGTTAGCATTTGTGATGTGTTCTGCATATGTGGAAGTGTGTTGTAATTTTGTTACGGCTGTAATGTGTTCTTTGTAACGTGATTGAAATGACATGCCTGTCTGTCCTATGTAGAGCAGGTGTTACATTTGAGTTTGTATCCGCCTGTGTGGTTGTATTTGTTTGTTTGTGTTGAGATGTTTTTGTAGAGTATTATTTGTTCTGTATGCGATGTTGTAATTCAATTTCTTGAATGAGGTTGGAATCTTGTGTATGTTTTTGTTTTCGTATGTTAGTGTGATGTATTTCTTGTGTTCTTGTGTTTGTGTTGTATCCTTATGTTTTTTGTGATTGTGTTTTGTCTTTCGTATTATGTTTCTATTATGTTGGGGTTGTATCCGTTTTCTTGTGCTATGTATTTGATTGTGTTTAGCTCTTCTTTGTAATCATGTTGGTCCATTGGTATGTTGAGTAGTCTGTGTACCATTGTTCGGAATGCCGCTTGTTTGTGTTGTATTGAGTGGTTGGATGTACTGTGTATGTGTTGTTGTTGTTCTTGTGGCTTTTCTGTAGACTTTGAATGTGTGTTTGTTGTCGACTTTTGTTATTGTGATGTCTAGAAAATTTATGGATTTGTTGTTTTCTGTTTCTAATGTGTAGTGTAGCTTTGGGTGTATTTTGTTTATGTGTTGATGTAGGTTTTGGATCTGTCTTTTGTTTCCTTTGTATAGTATTAGTATGTCATCTACGTATCTGTGCCGATATATGATGTTGTCTGCGTGTTTGTTGTTGTCTTTGTTTAGTATATACAGACGTGGACAAATTATTAACAAAATTGACGATTTTTATGATAATTTTGTTTACAAAATTTGACTTTTCAATTTAGACTACAGTTGACAATTTTGCATATTTCCATCATTACAGAAGACAGAAATATGCAAAAAAAATGTCAACTGTAGTTTAAATTGAAGAGTCAAGTTTTGTAAAAATATATAATCAAAATCTTCAATTTTGCTAATAATTTGTAAATTAGCAAAAATGTCAACTGCATTGAAGAGTCAAATTTTGTAAAAATATAAAACAAAAACCTTCAGTTTTGCTAATAATTTTGAAATATCCAAAATATCAACTGTAGTCCAAATTGAAGAATCGAATTTTGTAAAAATATACAGTAAAAACCTTCAGTTTTGCTAATAATTTTGTAAATATGCAAAAATATCAAATGTAGTCCAAATTGAGAAGTTAAATTTTGAAAAATATACAATACAAATCTTCAATTTTGCTAATAATTTGGAAATACACAAAAATGTCAACTGTAGTCTAAATTGGAGAATCATATTTTGTAAAAATATGTAATAAAAATATTCAATTTTGCTAATAATTTGTCCACGTCTGTATGTCTGTTCTATGTGGTGTAAGAATATTTCTGCTAGTATGCTGGATATAGGTGATCCCATGGATAGGCCTTCGATTTGAGTGTAATATTTGTTATTGTATGTGAAGTAGTTTTGTTTTGTAAAAACTTCGGAAGGAATTGAAAGGGATCGGTGCACGTATTCCTTTAACGTAAGGATCTATTATACGATATTGCGCGTTCCGTTAAATTGTTACTAATCATGTCGCAGCTCCTATTCTAGTAAATCAATTGCGCTGTAATTTTAAATTGCTAGTTCATTGTCTAAGAAAGCATAGAAAATAATTCGAAATGAGAATCATTTTTGAAACGTGAGAAAAAAAATATTAAATGGAATTTGAGCTCAAAATAGTGCACAGAATTGGATCCCTGTGCTGCTGAAACGTTGTGAGGCACCCTGTGTATGTGCACAGGAAATAAGTATGCACGTGTAATTCGTCTCTCGTGATTGAATTTATTTTTAATTTTTAATCGTGTATTAGCCCAACAGAATATTCTTGACAGCAATTTATTCAGAATGGAATTTTTGAAAGGGAACACTCCTTATTGTCTAGAGTTGAATGTCCTGGTCTTAAGTCATATTGTAGGAAGTACTCTAGCTTCTTTCTTTAAATCTCGGACGTCCGTCACTTTGGTGAGCTTATTGGTGACACCTAATGACCGGCATTTGTCTGTACCACAGTAGAAGCTGTCACAAAGAATGGGATCTCCGAGTAACGTGCGACAATTCTTGCAGTTGGCTAGGCAATGAGTAATGAACGTGAAACTCAAAAGGAATACTGTATCTTATTTTCAGAGTATCACAACACAAAAGCATTCTTATTCCAACAATAGGATTGTTCAGCAAGATATGTGGCCCTGAATTAGTTTCATGAGCTGAGCTCAAGTCTGCTCTAAACATTGTATCTCTGAACTAGATTTACTGCTTAGAGGTAAACGATCTGCATAAGTAATCGATAAGCAAGATACAATTTAAATTATACCAACTGTTTTTGAAGTCTGTATTTTTCTCTTCTACAATGAGCGTCATGGATTTGCGTCAGTTTTTGCGTCACTTCAATTTCAACTAAAGCAAATATGTTTCTTGGTAATTTTTTACGTAAAGCTTGCGCAGACTTTTTTGTACTGTATATAGTTACTAGCATGAGGAACAAATTGATATTCTCATAAAATCCAAAAGAATGTTACCTACAGGTAAATGGAACATAGCCCCCTGGACCTTATACTAACTGCATACAATACAAAATCGTTCTTAAATCCCCATTTTGTTATTTTCAGCATTCTACAGTACTGTTGTCACGCCAGGAGAAGGCGGCTGAAGTACTTAGACGGGGCGGAGGGGAAACAGTCGCGCATGCGCACCGCGCTGTTCACTGCAATATTCCTGTTTCACAAACATCTACTGCACGTGTCTATGAGTCTTTGCGACTTTGTGAAAATAATAGTGGGGTTTTTACTGTAGTGTTTTATTAGTTTCAACAGGACAATTGTTTTCAGTATACCACAATTCTTGTATTGATTTAGTTATCCTTAGCTTTTCGTGTTAATAGTGTTGATAATAATATAGTTAATAGAATTTATGTTATTGTATACTGTTATTTAGGTTTATAGCAGTTTTTTGTTTATTGTAAATATGTCGACAAAGAGGAAACAAGGATTGACAATCTATAGCGAAGAAAGGAATATTATTAGAAGTGAAAAATAATTCTGTGATGAAGAAAAAGAATAACAGTGCCTTTGCATTCCTCTTAGAGAAACCTACAGCGAAGGTAGAAAAGTACTCTAATCTATCCACAAGAACAATACAGCGTATAAGGAATGAAATGAAAGACTGCACAGAAGAAAGTGCGTTGTCGACACCTGAGGGAGAAAAAAAATGTAAACGTCCAGACTACCGAAACGCAAATGTAGATGACTTCGACGGGAGATTGACAAAAAAGATATAATTGAGAATTTTTCTTTGAAAAAGAAAGAGGGCCACCGTCGTAGCTGAGGAGGTAGCGCGTTTGCCTGCTGATCTGCAGTTGTGCTCGGGAGTGAGTTCGATTCCCGTTTGGGCTGACTACCTGGTTGGGTTTTTCCGAGGTTTTCCCAAGCGGTAGGCGAATGTCAGGTAATCTATGGCGAATCCTTGGTTTCATTTCGCCAAATACTATCTCGCCATCATCAATTCAATCGACACTGAAGAAGCTAGTAGTTATTACAACACTGTAAACACTGTAAATTAGAATACGTGAAGATATCTACAGCAAATAAGAAAGCTTAGGAAAGTAGAAAAGCCGATTTTGTATCTGGACGAAATGCGGATAGATAGGCCTACCAATTTAACGTTACCCAAGTGCTGGTAGGATAAAAATGTTACGGGAGTTTTGACTACCGTAAATGTGTCCAGAACACTCATTGTTGTCCATCAGGATGGGGGCGATGGGGCTAATGGCTTTGTTGAGAGATTCGAGTTAATATACACGGCTGGAACATAAACAGACGATTATCGTGGGCAGATCATACTCCAGAAATTTTGAAAAATGTGATAATGATAGTCATAACGACAGCACCGAAGATGCGGAATCTTTGTTCTCGTGTAGCCAAGTAAGTGGACGAAGTTTTCAGGTCAGAGTGTAGTGTAAAGTTCCCCGTCCCGCCTATCTACTCCCCGCGCCAACTCGTAGCGCGAAGACAGTATATTATATAGGCCTATACTATCCGTAGTCACATCAATATTACGAAAAATAATATTATTAAAGAGAGGATTTATGAGATTCTTTTGGGAAATTATCACCAAGTTTTTCAGCCCACCCAATGTTTTTAAAAAGTTCGCGCCACTGAAATTCTTTAACAAAAATTTGTATGACATTCCTTTTTTTAATAAATACATTTATTCACATTTTCTTACTATCAATACATCAAGTGTGAATTTATTAATTCATTTTCATAATTTCAATACATTTTCGTGTTTTCATAATATTACGAACTCTATTGTTTTAATTTAATAACATTAAATTAGTATTAAGATATCGTCTGTAAATTGTTTTAATTAATGTTTACTCTTTCAATTAATTTTATTTACATTTGTGTTTTTCAAATGTATGTGACGAAGCCTATTACTGGCATGTCTAAAGGCTCATTCACAATGAAAATTAAGCATAACGTAAGCGTTAACTTAAGAATGTAAACGTTACGGTAAAATCAAAATCATTCACGATGGAACATAAACATAACCGCAAAGATACTTGGTAACCATGGAAACACAACAACGACGCCATCTCCTCATATTCTGTCGTATAGGGGAAGGCGTTGTACCTTGGGTCAGTTGTACCTTGGGTCATTCATCATTTCTCTGCCGTCTGTGTTTTGGAAAATGAAGTATTACAATCAAGTTACATATTTGTACACAAGAGTCCTCTCACAAAGCTTTGGTGATCTTCAGATACAGTGGTTTGCTTTCTTTGTGAAGAAATTTGTTTTTGATCTCAGAAAGTATTTTGTTTGTAGTGTGTTCTTTATTTTTTTTACGGGGCTGTGTTATAATTCAAGACATTTCCAATAGTAAGGTAAGATCTTTGTTTCTTTCTTGTTCGAATGGTATATTAGGTTATTGTTAGAATATAACCTAACTTTTGAAACATGATGTTCAGTTCACAATGAGCAGTAGTTTTACCTCGGTCCACTTGAAGCGTTGTACCTTGGGTCGACCCAAGGTACAACATTGAACTGATGATGAGCAGAAGTGTACAAATCAATATAAATTGTTAGTTAATTTAATATAGTTTATTGCTCAATATGTTGGAAATATCATATCGTCATACTTTTATTTTTATAGAACCATGCCAAGAAGCAAGAATGGAAAAAAGCGGGAAAAAGTAGATGTAGAACCACTTCGCATGGCTATAAAGGATGTGTTAACAAATGGAACTAAAGTGCAAACTGCTGCCAAAAATGTTGATATTTTGAAAACTACGTTGTCTAGGCACTTAAAAAATATGCAGGATTCTAATGAAAATGAGTTTGTGTACAGTGCTAACAATGATGTGAAGTAAGTGTTTACTTTGCCACAAGAGATTGAATTAGTAGAGTATTTGAAACAGGCAGCAAAGCTACATTAAGGTCTAAATAGAAATGAAGTTCTGAAACTTGCATATCAGTATGGATATATGAAAATAATTTGGCTATTCCAGAGAACTGGAAAATCGAGAAAAAAGCTGGCGACATGTGGCTTAGTCATGAAGCTACCACCTCCCTACCAACAAGGTTAATCTAAGAGACAAACTTCCCAACTACAATTCGCAGTTGATTTCAGTAGTTATGATGTTAAGTAGATCGATTTTGTGTTTGTTATCTGCTTAAAATGCATTATTGCATGAACATGTTGCAAAGGAATTGTATCTTTAATTAGTTTCCTATTATATTCAAGAAGTTTCGTGATTTTTAGATATGTAGCCTACACTTTGCATTCATATTTATGTTTATCCACAATTTGTATTCTTGTTTCTTTTCTTGTAGGCTAAATTTATAATGTGACCCAAGGTACAACATCGGGTGACCCAAGGTACAACCTCATGTTGTACCTTGGTCCATTATACTTGTATACATTTAATTGAATATAAAAATTATAAGAGTAATTAAATTGGTAAATAAAGATTACCAATGATATCTCAAAGAGTAGCTTCATCTTATTTTATAATTTGGACAACCTAATTATCATAATATGGTAAAAATAGAAATTAAATGTAAAAATGACCCAAGGTACAACACCTTCCCCTACATCAGCGCTCCACGATTGTGTACTGTTTGCAAATTACGTAAGCATAAGCATGGAAGTTTGCAGTTTGCAAACTTTCATGTTAACGTCTAACGGCAATGCTGTAGATTACATAAAACTAGTACAAATTTTTCTGTCATAGGGATGAAATTATATAATAAGCTTCCCAGTCAATATTATAAGTTACCAACTAATAGTTTCAAAGCTAGACTTTATAATTGGCTTTTAATTAATCCTTTCTACTCTGTAGATCAGTTTCTTAACATAAATTCATATGAAATTGTTTTTAATAAATAAAGTTATTTACATTTAGTTATTACATTAAGAGTGAAGTGTTTCCATTAATTTTAGAGTTTCAAAATGTTTTGTGTTTTCATTCTAATTAACCTTTACTGTTTTCAATTATATGTGTATTTTCAAACTAGCCGTACCCGTGCGCTCCGCTGCACTCGTTAGAAATAAATATAAAGTAATTACATAATTAAAATAGGACATCTGCTCAAGGGAACATTCGTGTTTGATAGAAGGATAAATCGTTTAATATGTCACTTAATTTAAATTGTATTTAAATAATTAAAATGCTGTTATTTTGGTCCAGAGACCACTCATTTAGTGCAATGATAATTCCTTTAACATATTTCTTAATTGTTATTACATGCAAATAATTAAAATATGATCATTTGCTTCAGAGAAGATCCGTTTTTGGTGCAATTTGGTCCCACCAAAATTTTGCTTGGAATGAAACGTATCGGAAATCATTTTTAAAGAAACTTTTGTTATGCAAGATTTATCACAAAAATTAATAATAAGGGAGATATTTCGATTTATTTAATTCAAGCCCCCTTATAACCTCCCTTTTAAATAAAGTATTTTTAATGCCATATAGCCTAAAATCTAAGTTACAACGAACTTAATTTATATTTCAATTTTCATATAAATCGGTTCAGCCATTATCGCGTGAAAAGGTAACAAACATCCAGACAGACAGACAGACAGACATACAAACAAAAATTTCAAAAAAGCTATTTTCGGTTTCAGGATGGTTAATTATACATGTTAACACCAATTATTTTTGGAAAATCGAAAATTACCGGAAAAATTTTGGCTACAGATTAGTATAGATGTATGTAGAAGCCTATCACTGTATATTTAATGGCCTAATAAATTGAATTGAATTGAATTGAATTGAATTGAATTGAATTGAATTGAACTGAATTGAATTGAATTTGTCAATGCTTATGTGAATCATTGTGAATGATCCCATTTGGTAACCTGGGCGCAAACTTCTGTGTTTATGTTACGGTTATGTTTAATTTTTATTGTGAATGGGCCTTAATGGCCTAAAAAATCTGAATTGCATTAACCTGGATCCTCTACAGTAGTTGTGACCGAGAATGCTATCACAGCACAACGGAGAATACTGTATGTTTAATGGTTTAATAAATTGAATTGAATTGAATTGAATTGAATTGAATTGAATTGAACTGAACTGAATTGAATTTGTCAATGCTTATGTGAATCATTGTGAATGATCCCATTTGGTAACCTGGGCGCAAACTTCTGTGTTTATGTTACGGTTATGTTTAATTTTTACTGTAAATGGGCCTTAATGGCCTAAAAAATCTGAATTGCATTAACCTGGATCCTCTACAGTAGTTGTGACCGAGAATGCTACCACAGCACGACAGAGAATACTGTATGTTTAATGGCTTAATAAATTGAATTGAATTGAATTGAACTGAATTGAATTGAATTGAATTGAACTGAATTGAATTTGTCAATGCTTATGTGAATCATTGTGAATGATCCCATTTGGTAACCTGGGCGCAAACTTCTGTGTTTATGTTACGGTTATGTTTAATTTTTATTGTGAATGGGCCTTAATGCCCTAAAAAATCTGAATTGCATTAACCTGGATCCTCTACAGTAGTTGTGACCGAGAATGCTATCACAGCACAACGGAGAATACTTATGGAATAAAGATACATAAGGAATACATTCGAAGTGCCATTTCCTCTCCAATGTATGTAAATTAATAGTCATCTTCGCACGCAGATGTCTCTCAGTTGGCGGTATTAACACCTCTGCTAATTATGAACGTTAGAGAATGGCTAGCATCATCTGAAGCCAGACCACGTTGATAGTACACCAACCCAGGACTGCGTAATTAATTAGCATATAAAATGAGCGTATGCAGTAGGAAGCGTTGGTGCTTAATGGAGCGTAAGTAATGAAAACCAATATATAATACTCACTACCTCGTTACCGTACTCATTGTCTGCCTCCCATTGCCTTGTTTTATGTTGGTCAAAGTACTAATGCGTGTGTTTGTGCGCCCCCACTGGAAAGGCATCAAAGCTCAAAAAATAGTTTTTTGCTTGATATTGATAAATTGATAAGAAGTGCTGTCAAGGAAATAATTGGATTACCAATCGATAGCCCAGATAGTATGCTTTATAGTTCCAGAAAAGTTCGTGGTCTGGGCATTATGAAAGCTTCGTGGGAAGTATTCTTGCAACATATTAATGTATGCAACCTGTTAGATTCCACTGACTATTACACTCTTACTACATGATACTACTTTTGACCAATAAAACGGTACGAAAGGACGTCTTTCAACCAATCATGGCTGCTCATCGCACAATTTTATCGCCTCCCTAGCATTTGTTTAATTTTATCGCGTCCCTAGCATTTGTTTCTTTGTTTGCCAACATTTGAAACTGCGCTGGCCTGGACGTCAAAATATATAATTTTATATATATATATATATATATATATATATATATATATATAATTACAAACCACTCCAGTCGATGCACAGCAGTTTCAAATATGACTCGCATTGGCATTCAGGAACAAGAATTAATAAAAATCACTGATCATACCTATACATCTTCTGAAATCCCATTTACAAATAAATGAAGAGCACCATTCGGAAATCCTGAATAAGTTGAATACACCATGTAGGCCTAAATCAACGAGATCCACTTCTATTACGCACACGTCCAATATAACATCAATTGAACCACCAACCACATTCAAATTTGAAAATTGTACATTCAATAATTATCCCTTTTAAAATTATTCATTCGGAAATTCTGAATAAGTTGAATACACCATGTAGGCCTAAATCAACGAGTTCCACTTCTATTACGCACACGTCCAATAGCTATAACATCAATTGAACCACCAACCACATTCAAATTTGAAAATTGTACATTCAATAATTATTCCTTTTAAAATATTCATGTTTATTTTTTATGTCATCGTCGTTAATTAAAACTTTTCTAACACTTGTGTATATTAGTTAGGTTATGTTATAGCTTCTGCTATATGATATTATGAATAGTCACGTATCAGAGATTGTTTAATATTAAGATTTATTAAAAATCATCTGTCAAGTGACGTTGATTACTGGGATTCGGATAATTGAAGTGGAATGTTGCATTTTAATAAAAATGAAACTGAATCAACAAAGCCTTATTGACTAGTAACATTGCCATCGTGTATAATAGATCGAGAACTTCTCGACGAGAAGACATTGCTCACTACTGCCATCTAGCATGCATCTAGCGTAACATTTGTAATGTTGGGATGGTACAATAATACATTTGAAGACAGTTGTATTTTCGTAAGTCAATTAATATTTTATTGTATTGGAGTACTTCGTTACTTCTAATCTTTATATACTTTCTTCTAATCGTGCAATAGTCAATTAAATCCCACTCGAGTTTTGATTTTCTCTAGATAAATCAAAACGTCTAGTGAGATTACTGTTGATAAAATTTATATACAAAATAGTGAAAAACAAAAGAATCAAGCTAACGAAAGAAAGGATATATAATAGATGATAATATAATATTGCAGTAAATATTAGTGTCAAATATCAATACAATAATGCAGACATTTTTTGAATAAGACGAAAGACATTATAATACACTAATTCTTCATTTAAATAGCTCGGGAAATATACGTAAATATGAAATTTTTGGTCAAGAGAATTGTCTGTTATGGTTACCATTGATTATTAATGGAGAAAAATTCGCTCCGGCGCCGGGCACTGAACCCGGGACCAGAGCACCCAGTCCATAGAACTGGCGGTCCCGAGTTCTATCCCCGGCGCTGGAGCGAATTTTTCTCAATTAAAACTTAAGGAAATATAGTTCTTTTTAAAATGTTATGACACTTTTTAATTGGCAAACTGAAATCCAATTGAGAATCGAAGTTTAAAAATAGGAGTTGTAAGTATTGCACATAACAAACAATGGAAAATTCTTTATGCTCGACCATGCCGAAATGTACTAATTATACATCTGGAAGCAGTCCTTTAATGCATGTCATTAAAGTACACCTACACATTAAAGGTCAGGTCTTCAGCCAATGATAACTCAGCTTACATGTGTTCAGCCAATGACAAGTCAGCTTTGTATCGTTATAAAACCGCAAGTATCGATTATTCTCGGATATGCAATCGAAAGAGAATTAGCGAAAAGTCACGGAGGCTTGAAATCCAATACTGTCACAGAAGGTTATGTTCTGTTACTATAATAATTAGCGTTAACTGTAAATAATATTCAAATAAATTCAATTTGTCATCTCGTTTTTCAATGTCGAATTCAATAATCAAGGTTATAATATTATATTATCAAGTTTAACGGGACTACGTCAAGGTCAATGACATTATTGTTCCTCGGAAAAAATCAATACTTTCACGTCTGCGCACATCTCACAATTCACGACCTAGAACAAGGTCACTTCCGATCTTGTCAGTTACAAATAAAATGTATATATCTGAATACCGGTAATTTCAAGTTAGAAATACGGTCGAGCATAAAAACTCGTATGAAACTTGCCTATAATGGCAATTAAGAAGCTCGTATGAAAATTATGAAACTCGCTTGCGCTCGTTTCATAAATATCCATACTCGATTCTTAATTACTATCATTATAGGCTCGTTGCATAATGTACTATTATGAAATACTTAATAAGTAGGTAATTTTCTTATATGTCTTTAATTGAGCAATAAATATAATTGTCTTATTACTAACATTACCTATATACGCGAAACAAACAGGAAATTTACATGTGAAACATCAGTAACTCCTTAAAGTGATAGCGTTGATTAATTGAAACGCTGAGCAACAAGGAACGCTTTGGTAGGAAAAGCAGTCCCGACTATTCATTATAAGGCAGTAGGAGGAAATGGTGCAAAACCTCAGAGACAGCTCGTCTTCTCAGGGCTGTTTCCGCCGTGGTGGGCAACCACAACATCAACAGCAAGAACAGTAACAAAGGCCACACCCCTTGGCTAAGCTTCAACAAGCATCAGTGAACACACTGGAGGATCGCAGTCTGATTCGGGATAATTATTCCATTTTCTTCATCTTCAATGTAATCAATAAGAACCCCGTATTATGTGAAAATCTCCCTGAGGTCAAGTATTTTAGGTTTACGATTGACACAATGTAAAAAATTGAGAGTTGATCTAATTTATGGCTATTTCGTGTGGTGTTCTTGTACAGGGACATCATTTTATTTTTACTTCAATTTTTATTGTACCTGAGTTTTTGAATGTACTTCACTCCCACCCCTTCTACTAATGAAGTTTAACCGTCCTCCACACAGATCTAAGAGTTCATATACAGTCATAGTAGTCTTACGGTCATAGTAAACAGTACGTTCCAAAAATATGTTCGCGTTTTCGAGTGACGAAAGAGCTTTCAATATTCAATCATATTTTCGCACAGGTGTTTTCATCCGTTTGCCTACGTCGTATCCCGGTTTCCCCACCCGCTTCTGTCGCCCCTCTGTAAAGGCTAGTGGCTGGGCTGTCTTAGCTCTTTTCTGAAAACATTAATTTCTGTTAGGAATTGGACGCCTACGCAATATTATACAACTGTTTAAAATAACTTAAATAAAAGCGCCTCGTTAAGGAATTAACTATCACGTGATTTCCCCCTTCTACAACCCTGCAACAAAACCACTTGGACGGACAATAGGTATCATGTCTTAGTAATTTTATGTTTTCGGATCGGGCAGAAGTGAAGATTGAATTTACAGTACATAAGGTAGTCTTATAGGGTAGGTACAGAATTATTTCAACATGAGTTAGTAGTACGAAGGACGAAAGTGGTAATTGGAATTTGATGGAAAAGTCTATAGTGCGATAATATGCACAAAAGAACTGAAACTTGTATCGAAATGAACGGCCACCATTTTTAAAAATGTATTTAAATATCCATATTATGATTATTTTTCAATTTAATTTCATTCTCTATATTGTACGCTAATGTGCTGTAGCCAGTATAATATACACTGCATAATGAATACGTCCGAATGGATAGCTCAGTTAGTGAGTAAAAACACTTACTGTTAATACAGTACTGTATTTTATTAAACAAAAACCTAATGAAAATTATCAAACTCAAAAGCGCAATATTTCCTAGTTTACGTAAATGGATGAACTAATTTTCTTCCCTCCTATACCTAGTAAAGTGATTTTTTTGTATATTACGCCAGTATCATCGAACTCCAGTCGTGGAAGGGGGGTAGCAAACGGCGTTGATCCAGAGGTATAGCCAGGTTAATATTAAAGATGTTAGTAAAAATAAAATGATGTCGCTGTACAATGTAACCCAGAATGCAATAGGGTTATTATGAAGTAGCTAATGTAGTGAAATTAATATAATTATTAAACAAAATTAGCAATCAAGATGAACCAAGTGGCCGTGGATTGTGTGGAGAACGAGAGTTAGTTATTCAGTGCTGAAAACGCTACCTTTGTTATAATTATGGCCAGGATTTATATGCACAAACAAATTCTGCTACATGCAAAATCAAACCAGAAATATGCAAAAACATGCAAAATTAATTTATTAACAACTAACAATTGTCAAAGTTCCAGATACAACACTATGCGCATGTGTAGTTAGGTCTACATACAAGGCGATTCTCGGCTAAGAGTAGGTCCATATTTTGTTTCTAGTACTGTACATTTGATTTGTTTTGTTGCAGTATTATTGTTATTATGAGTCGTATAGAAACTCCGTTGCTGGATTAAGATTTTATACAAAAATGCGTCTGGGTGAACATTACACCTTGTTTTCTTATCATTAGAGACCGGAGTGTTAGCCATTACTCTTTGAAGTTAAATGAGTGCGGAGTTTGTGTAATGACCAACGAGCTAGACTGTAAACTGGCTACTTCCGCGTCAAAAACAACAGAAGCCAACAATTAATCAAAATCAACCTTCGATAATAAAGGCCTTGAACCAAAATGTAATTTCGCTACACTGTGTTATAATAATAATAATAATAATAATAATAATAATAATAATAATAATAATAATAATAATGGTGTTCCGAGGCGAAGTTAACTTCTGATATCGGCAAGTATTTATCAGCACTTAACGGTGACTCTCGTTCTACGGCTTTCCTCCGCCAAAGAATCAGTATTGCCATTCAACGAGGGAACGCTGTAAGCGTTATGGGGACTTTTCCACAATCTAAATCGTTGGAAAAAATATTTTATTTCGTGTAGAGCTGTAGAGAGTATTTCGCATCCTTTAGTTTTGTTGCTAATTTCTCGTAATATACTGGGTGTTCATTTCAAAGTGTGTCATGACGTCACTGTTGTGAGTCAGCGATTTGAAGCGAGTTTCAGCTTTTATGTCAGAGAAGTTGCCTATTATTCAAGGCGTTCAATCTGAACTTGAGAACGTGTACGGTATAACTTGAATGTCGTAGCAACAGATGGCGGTCTGTAAAGTCTGTGTGCTACCATAACCTCTTTCGAACTGTGTTTTGCGCGGTCAAGTCGTACGCAGGGTATTTGTTATCATCGATTGCGTACGGCAACATTCCGCAACACAAATCAAATGCTCCGTGCCATGTTGACCGTCGAAGTTAATGTCAACAAATACGTAGGTAATCGCCTTAACCCTCTCCCCATATCCCGACAGTAAGAAAAAAAAAACTCACTTCAGTACGTGTTTCCAAACAGTTCACATTCTTGCCACTACTGGCGTTACCGTACGTATCGGTAAGTAATCTTCAGAATGAACGCCGTACTTGCTAGGCAACTTCTCTCGCATTTAGATAATACGCCTCTGCGGAAGTGTAGGAAGATTGAATTCTCTAGGCTCATCGGATAGCCACATGACGACATACAGCGAGCCATGACACATTTTGAACTGAACAGCCAGTAGTATATTAAAAACATATTCAGGTATCACACCCTTGAGAAATCTATGAGCAATGCATAAACGACCATAAATGATCAGCTGAATCATTACTGTGCCCCATTCTCACGCGTCCCGAAGTTTGTTCTTTACAGTTGTTTGTAACATTAGAGCGACACTACAGGTTGTCTTTATTATTAGGTACACTGGGGTGAAAATTGTTTATGATATAGTGCTTCAAATCACTTTGAAATAATGATCGACTCTTTTATATATTGCTGTATATTATATATTGTTATTCAGGAAGACTGCCTCATATGAAATTATTCACATGTAAATAATGCTTCCTCATGTAAACCTTCATTCTTTTATGTGATATTTCTTATATGTTGCTCAATAAAAAAATATGATCCTGAAATAATAATAATAATAATAATAATAATAATAATAATAATAATAATAATAATAATAATAATAATAATAATAATAATACACGAATCGTCCATAAATAAAATTCACTGAGGAGAATCTTCTGCTATATCAATAACATAAACCAACTAAAGTATATGACAATAGTCTAAAAATATTGGATTATGAGTCAGAAACTGTAGGATTACTAAAACAAACAAGATATGCTGCCATGTAATAAAGAGAATAAAAGGTGTTTCTAATCGAAATGGCTGTCTCTCTAAACCATAACATTCTGTTAACACAAGCTATAAAAATCAGCAAACAAATAAAACTCAAACAGAGTGGAAAATCAACACAACAAAGTTTGCACATGCCTCTGAATAATTTCAACTAGCAGAAATCTAAACGTCAACCCTTCGCAACTAAAATTCTACGAGTAACAACAGAGTCTAGCTAATCAATGACACACACCGCTTAAAACCTGCACCATACGAGGATATTTATACTAATAACAAGTAAAATTTTTAATTTATATAAATATCATTATCAGGGAAAGGATTTATATGTAAATACATATTTACTTATAAAGCTAATATAATTTATATTTTGCATTATCTTTATGTTTCACAATGTGTAGGGTTGAAAAATCCTACTTTTATTTTCCATATTTTTCCATATTTTAGAGTTTAGTACATATTTTCGTTAATTTCCATATATTTTCCATATTTCATATAAAACAGTCCATATTATATTAGGTTTAACAATAAAACAAAACAAAATTCCATTAACTTTTAAAAATACATTTCAACAATAGAGATTTAAACACATGTTCAGTAATCCCTTTAACATCAGAGTTATTTGAAAATTAGCAGTCCTATCAACAATGGGAAAGTAAGTTACAAAACTGTATTAATTTAATTTAAAATTTTTAACAGACTTCAGTTGTGCAGCTCAACAGTTAAATGCCAGTCAGAGTACACATAGGTTCAGTTTTGTAAATCATACTATAAAGACGGTAAATATGCCAAAAGTACGTCATTCAGTCAATTTAAAATCAAAACTAACAAGTTACATTTCAGAATTTAAAGAAGATGGTTTATCAACTGACAATAAAATATTATTTTGTAATTTGTGTCAGTGTGCAGTATCATCTACACAAAAGTTCCTGGTGCAACAACACATTACAACTAGTAAACATCAGGCCAACAAACAACTAAATTCCAAGCAGAGACAATTGTTTTTAACACAACCAACAACATCGAATGTAAGATCTGAGTTTAACATCGACCTGTGCCGTTCTCTCATCTCTGCTGATATTCCTCTCTACAAACTAAAGAATAAGGTCTTCAGGGAATTCCTTGAAAAATATACTCAACATACAATCCCGGATGAGTCAACACTTAGGAAGACGTATGCTCCATCCATCTACGATGAGACAATACAGAAGATAAGAGATGAAATTAAAGATAGTTCAATTTGGGTTTCCATTGATGAGACTCCCGACAAAGAAGGTAGACTTGTTGGTAATGTAGTTATCGGTTTGTTAAGTGAACAATATTCTGAACGAATTCTTTTACATTGTGATGTTCTAGAAAAGTGCAATAACAAAACTATAGTTAAACTGTTCAACGAAGCTATGGGTATCCTGTGGCCAAAGGGTATTATGTACGATAATGTGTTATTCTTTATTAGCGATGCTGCCCCTTATATGGTCAAAGCTGGACAAGCATTATCTGTTGTATATCCTAAATTGACTCATTTTACTTGTGTGGCGCATGCATTTCATCGTGTGGCAGAAGTGGTCAGAGACAATTTCCCTAAAGTAGATTTGTTGATTTCATCAGTGAAAAAAGTATTTCTCAAAGCTCCCAGTAGAGTTAACGTGTTGAAAGAAATGTACCCTGAAATTCCATTGCCACCAAAGCCAATTTTAACTAGATGGGGTACATGGCTAGAAGCAGTTGAATATTATGCCGAACATATAGACTCTATTAACAATGTTCTCCTTGCATTGGACTCTGAAGATGCAGTCTCAATTGATACTGCGAAAACAGTTACCTGTGACATAAGTGTGAAGAATGACTTAGCTCACATTCAGCATACATTTTCATGCATCATAAAAACGCTCAAAAGTCTCCAAAATAGGCACCTTTCACTATCTGAAAGTTTTGAAATTATAAATAGTACTGTGGAACAACTGAATCGTGGTAGAGGTAAAGTTGCAGATGCAGTAAGAGCTAAGGTGGACACTGTACTTTCAAAAAACCCTGGATATGAAGAACTACAAAAGGTTGTTGCTGTGATGAGTGGTGAATCAACAGTGAAGATTAACTTGGACTTATCCCCAGCAGACATTGTGAAATTGAATTATGTACCAGTTACTTCTTGTGACGTCGAACGCTCTTTTAGTCAGTATAAATATATCCTCAGAGACAATAGAAGAAGATTCACTTTTCAGCACTTGAAAGAAATGTTTGTAACCTATTGTTATGGTAACAGACAATAAAAATTGTGTTTTGTTGAAACTACATTGGAAGATAAGGTACGTCCATTATATTTTTTGTTTAGTTTGATTAAAATGTAGCAATATTTAACGTACATAGTCATTTTTTTATAATTTTAAGTCCATATTTAATTCCATATTTTGGTAAAAATCCATATTTAATTCCATATTTTGGTAAAAATAACTACATATATATTTACATATTTCATATATTTTTAGTCCATATAAATCCGTTCCCTGATCATTATATAAGTACAACAGTAAGTAGGCCTAATAACAAAGACTATTTCGTTTATATGACGTCATTCCATTTTCGGCCAGTGAAGTGCAATTAAATTTTGAATTCCAACCAATCACAGTCATACATGGCGACAACTTCTGCAGCTCGATTTATCACTATCAATTTATCGCATGGTCGTTCTTTTGTTTAATCAGTGTCGCCAACTGTTTCAACGTAAATCGATGAGCATGAATCCAACGTACTAAATAAAGTGTGAAATCTTACTTCCTTATCTACGTCTCCATCTTCTAGTTCCATGTCCATTGTATCTAAAGAAAATGACATCCCTTCGTAACAATTGTTCATTTAACTAATGTATTAGTCAGGTTATTTGTAATTATATTATAAAATGCTTAAATTAAATTATGATTTCAGCAGAGAATCAAAATGTATTTCTGTTATAATAACAAGAGAAAAGCGCAGTACATGTAATTAACATTTTTAAACCTGTATTTCGTTTTTCTCAATTGGCATTACTGAATAACATTCAATTACTTTATTGCAGTAATTGTTATTCATCTATTTCGACTTCACAGTGTCTGAATACGTTAAGTATCCATAAATATGGAATTATTAACATTTTGTGAGCGAATTTTAGGGATATATTATTTACTCGCTTTGCTCGTGGGTTTATCGTCAAATCTCAGACCTCTTGTGACATTAATATAGATAATATCATGTTAGTGACGCCATAACCCCAGAAAGCGTAATTTAATGTATACATGAACTGAGAAATCTAAGAAGAGTGAACTGGCTGATAACCGAGATATACGTGGAGTCAAAAAGCGCTTCATGTTACCCCAATAATATGTAAAATGCGGAAATGCCCAATGTATGATATGGGAGAAACACGTGATGTGCAGAAAACATAATTTAAAACAACATTATGTAAAATTGCAACCTATGTACTGTCCATGTTTGGTAATGCATATACTTGTGAAAATGTCTTCTGTACAATGAAGCATATGAAGTCAAGACTGGAAACAAACATAAAGGATACAAAATTGAAAGCTGTTTTGCAGCTTGCAGCATTAAAATATATTAATTCGGATATGCGAAAATAAATTAAGAAACAAAGAAATCCCATTCTTTCAGAAAATAAGTTCTGAAGCTACACAGAACTTGATGTTACACTATTCGAAGAGATAAAAAATTGTTTTGTAATAGAGTTCTCTACTTATGTTTGAAGTGTCCATGAAATTAGAATTCAGTATGACATCTACCAAAATCAAAATGAATATAAAAAATGTAATGAATTGTTTTAATTAAACAAATGTGTTATTTTAATCTTATTGTTTTAATACATTTCGTCTTAAGCATCATGGAAACAATATTAAGTAATCATCTATTTTCTGTGACTATTACACTCTTACTACGTCATACTACTACTTTTGACCAATAAAACGGTACGAAAGGACGTAATTCAACCAATCATAGCTGCTTATCGCACAATTTTATCCCGTCCCTAGCATTTGTTTAATTTTATCGCATCCCTAGCATTTGTTTAATTTTATCGCGTCCCTAGCATTTTTTTTCTTTGTTTGCCAACATTTGAAACTGCGCTGATCTGGACGTCAAAAATGTATATAAAATTACAAACCACTCCAATCGATGCACAGCAGTTTCAAATATGACTAGCATTGGCATTCAAGAACAAGAATTAATAAAAATCACTGATCATACCTATGCATCTTCTGAAATCCGATTTACAAATAAATGAAGAGCACCATTCGGAAATCCTGAATAAGTTGAATACACCATGTAGGCCTAAATCAACGAGTTCCACTTCTATTACGCACACGTCCAATATAACATCAATTGAACCACCAACCACATTCAAATTTGAAAATTGTACATTCAATAATTATTCCTTTTAAAATTATTCATTCGGAAATTCTGAATAAGTTGAATACACCATGTAGGCCTAAATCAACGAGTTCCACTTCTATTACGCACACGTCCAATATAACATCAATTGAACCACCAACCACATTCAAATTTGAAAATTGTACATTCAATAATTATTCCTTTTAAAATTATTCATTCGGAAATCCTGAATAAGTTGAATACACCATGTAGGCCTAAATCAACGAGTTCCTCTTCTATTACGCACACGTCCAATATAACATCAATTGAACCACCAACCACATTCAAATTTGAAAATTGTACATTCAATAATTATTCCTTTTAAAATTATTCATGTTTATTTTTTATGTCATCGTCGTTAATTAAAACTTTTCTAACACTTGTGTATATTAGTTAGGTTATGTTATAGCTTCTGCTATATGATATTATGGATAGTCACGTATCAGAGATTGTTTAATATTAAGATTTATTGAAAATCATCTTTCAAGTGACGTTGATTACTGGGATTCGGATAATTGAAGTGGAATGTTGCATTTTAATAAAAATGAAACTGAATCAACAAAGCCTTCTTGACTAGTAACATTGCCATCGTGTATAATAGATCGAGAACTTCTCGACGAGAGGGCATTGCTGACTACTGCCATCTAGTATGCATCTAGCGTAATATTTGTAATGTTGAGATGGTACAATAATACATTTGAAGACAGTTGTATTTTCGTAAGTCAATTAATATTTTGTTGTATTGGAGTACTTCGTTACTTCTAATCTTTATATACTTTCTTCTAATCGTGTAATAGTCAATTAAATCCCACTCGAGTTTTGATTTTCTCTAGATAAATCAAAACGTCTAGTGAGATTACTGTTGATAGAATAATTATTGGTCTCGCTATATTCTGTTATACATCTGTTATAAAGGGGAAAGAGACTAACTGTAGTAACTTTCGAGGAATATCACTTTTGTTGACGTTGTACAAAATTTTGTCCAATATTCTTTTGAGAAGATTAATTCTATAAGTCATGATACATCTTTTATACATGGTTATGATATACTGAAGTCTATTATAATATATCTGTCCGAACTGTAACCCGCAGAATTTTTTCAGTATTTTTCCTCATGTCAGTGACTTTTTTTATGCGTAGAACTATTATATTTAACTTAGAATAGTAATATACGTTACAAGAGCGGTGTGTTGACGTTTTCATGTTCGAGGAAAAGATTGAAAAAGCGAAACGTAGTTGAAGTTTTTTAATTTCCGAGAACATGAAAACAAACATACCGCTCGTGTATCGAACATTATTTTGTGCGAAGATCGTTTATTACATACCTGAAAGACGAATTTCTAATTAGTTGCAATGAAATCTCCATGTTGGTTTCTGTTTAATGACGCCAAATTCGGAACACCAAAATATCTTTCTTCAACATTGTTGCTGTAAAATGTTGTCTGTGTTTACTATACTCCAGCAGGCCGTGATATACGTCTGTCTTCCCCCCCCCCCCAGTCTATAAATGCGAACTTAAAACAAACGGTAAGGTTATGTAATGATTTATTTTTCATTTTAATATTTCAACAATATTATTTATATAACATATTGCAGTAATAACATCGGCATCTGGAATCTCGTTGATTTTTTCACGGCTTCCTTAATGTTACTTGTATCAGTAATGCAATAAGTTTCGTGGAGTAGTAGACTTTAGTTAATTTTTGCAAATATTTAAAAACAATAATTAACAGTGCAATTTAGGTGAAATTACAGTGGTAAGTTTCCAATTTATAATTATTACTATGTTAAACGTCTCTAAAAATAATATGTTAAAAGCCTAAAGCAGTAAAATGAATGTCGCGCTTAAGCGGTAAGAAGAGGGAAATTGTTATGTGTGTTATGGTGGGAATACTGAATGTGGTATTTCACACTTACCGCGTATTGGTTCTGTGCGGAAAACAACAAATGCCTTAGTACTCAGAAGGTAATTTCTCCTACTATTTTCCCTTCATTCATTGCGTCATTCCACACGTCCTTCATGTTCCATTATTTAATAAAATTATTGAATATGTTGTAACACATCCTGTCTGTCATAGTACAGTATTTATACCTTAAAAATTTCCTTACCTAACGTATAAATTGCATAACAAGAATGAAGAATTTTTACGTAATCCAAGGAACTTTATAAATGCCGTGTCACTTTTTTTAACTGTAGTCCACTTCTCTGTGTATTTGGCATGAAAATAAAGTTTTTTTTAATAACAGACTATTCAAGGGGTGAGTATGAGATAGTCCGAAGCCACACTATTAACAAAAATAATAGTAGAGTCCACACCTGTCGAGTAACGGTTAGCACGTCTGGCCGCGAAACCAGGTGGCCCGGGTTCGATTCCCGGTCGGGGCAAGTTACCTGGTTGAGGTTTTTTCCGGGGTGTTCCCTCAACCCAATATGAGCAAATGCTGGGTAACTTTCGGTGCTGGGCCCCGGACTCATTTCACCGGCATTATCACCTTCATCTCATTCAGACGCTAAATAACCTAAGCTGTTGATAAAGCTTCGTAAAATAACCTACTGAAATAAAAAAAAAAAAACAAAAATAGTTTTTTGTGTGAGTTCATTTCTTACTAATATTGGGAAGGTACTAATAAAATATTATAAAAAATTACTCAACAAATGACGTAAGTATACGCCGAAGAAACCGTGATACCTAATAGCATTTGACTCTAAAGGCTGGTTCACAATAAACCGGGAACGAGAACCAGAATGAAAACGAGAAGCAGAGGACGTGAATGTGAAAATTTTTGATTCACAATAAACCCACAACGTAGACGACTATGCATATCGATATGCATGTCAATAACGATATGTAAAGTCGATATTACGCATTCTGGTGTTATTTGTGTATAATTGACCAATGGCATTGTCTCATGAGTACAAGGCAGCCAACATAAACAAAGGTTAACAAACTTCGAAATTTCAACTGAAACATTTCATTAGGTACGGGACTATAAATATGCCCATGCATCTTTATTATCACAACCTATTTTAAGTCTACCATAACGTAAAATAATTAGAGAAGAAACATTTGTAATAGAACAAAAATGAACACAACAGTAGTTATTGAACTGAAGCATGAATATGTAATGTATAATACAACCAATACAGTAATAAAATATGATTCACACACGATCGGTGTTCAAAGATGCAGCTATTGAAAGCCACGTATTCTCCTTCATTTTCTCATCTTTATACGAATCGCGCCGCTTATCGTAAACGTGAGGATTTTCCTCAACACTCAATATTAGAATCTCATCAAATAAAACTTGCTCCATGATGCACAGCACAGAACAAAATAATGCATAGGTTATGTCATGGTCTTCTTGCTACAAAATATACGACGACAAAATAGCTTTTAGATGGCAATAGAATGAATCTAGTGGGCTGTGATTGCAAACTTGAACGCCAAAGTTGAAACTCTCCGTTCCCGATCCTGGGCTCCGGCAAGCTTTTCGATAATTGTGAATGCTCACATTTAAATGTACGCATTTTAACAATTTTACCGTTTTCGTTTTCGCTCCGATTCTCGTTTCCGGTTTATTGTGAACCAGCCTTAAACCTTCAATAAGTCCCCCTGTAAAATTTTGACTGTGTGGCTTAGGACTATATCATTCACACCCCTACTATTCTATTATTTTATAGTGCCTTCACGTCTTAGAATTACATAAGGGAAAAATCATATTAAGGTATTTTATTATTTACAATAATAATAGTTACTTAACTATATTGTGACAGCTGCACCGGGGTTCGAACACGTGTCCGACAGGGCGCGCGGCAGATGAAACGCTGGTACGGGGAACATCTGCATGCTGAGAGGGCAGAGGGTGTATTACGGCAACGCGGCGAGGGGAGGTTGCGCGCGCATCTGCTACCTGCCGAGTGAGGATGGAAGCAAACTGCTACGTGCGGAGTGAAGGGGGGACGGACCCTCCCGAATCGTCCAGAAGTCCGTCAAAGTGGAGATATCCAGATAATTCGAGAGAGCTATCTCTGGACACCCGTAGAAATTTCTCGTAACTATGATTTAGTTATAAAAGAAGAAACGCGAGTGAACTTGAGCAATTTATTCAGCCAGTCAGTAAGCCAGCGTTGTTACAGTCAATGAACAGAGCAAGCCAGCCAGTCTTGTGTACCGGAGTTCGACTTGAGTGTGCGTCCGCAACTGTGTCAGCATCCGAAGGCCTGAGTTCGAGTGCAGTGGACCGCAGTTGGAGGGACCTGAGTTCGAGTACAGTGGACTGTCTCTGAAGGTCTGGGGTTCGAGATTCTGTGAACGCGAGTGACTGAGCTAGAAGAACGAGCTGTGAACTGTGAACTGAGAACTGACAGTTCTGTGTTGTAAATAGTGCTTTGCGAATATTAGTCAAGATTAACAGTTCATTGTTGTTCGTAATAGTCCAAGTAAATTGTCATTGTCGTTTGTGGAGTGCAATAACGAACGCTGTGTTGCTATGCAGAGAGCAAATCTCATTGTTGACGGGAGTGAAGTTAAATTGTAGAGAGTGAAGAGTTATTGTTGAGATAATAAAATTACATTGTTGTTCAGTAATAAAATTTACAATATTATTATATTACATTTCTGTTTCTACTTGACATGAAAATAAATATTTGTTAATAACAGACTATTCCATTCACGTGGCTTCTCGTCTTGGCCTTACCATAAGAAAAGACCATATTACGGTATTTTATTACTTACAACATGAACCATATTTTTTACTTAACGATCAACTATACAGGGTGAGTAAGAAGTATGGAACAATACTTGTAACTTTCTTATTTCTAAAAATTATGAAGAAACTATTTATATAAAAGCTGTAGGGTATCAAAGAAGGAATATTTTGAACGTGTTTTCAAATCCTATGTTTTTCATTTATAAAGGTTGTGCCAATGAGTCTGTTTTATTAAAAAGCACCAGGAACTTATATCCCCATTTTTGGATTCTTCAGGTCTTAATATGTACAAAATAATATTTTTTGCCATTTATAATCTGTTTTATAAAAATTACCTCTTTTGATGACAATGTACGTGTACTGAAATTTATAAAACAGTTATATTACCGGTTGTTCTTTATAGTTGTCAAACCTGGACTCTCACTTTGAGAGAAGAACATAGGTTAAGGGTGTTTGAGAATAAGGTGCTTAGGAAAATATTTGGGGCTAAGAGGAATGAAGTTACAGGACAATGGAGAAAGTTATACAACACAGAACTGCACGCATTGTATTCTTCATCTGACATAATTAGGAACATTAAATCCAGACGTTTGAGATGGTTAGGCAATGTAGCACGTATGGGCGAATCCAGAAATGCATATAGAGTGTTAGTTGGGAGGCCGAGACGTAGATGGGAGGATAATATTAAAATGGATTTGAGGGAGATGGGATATGATGATAGAGAATGGATTAATGTTGCTCAGGATAGGGACCAATGGCGGGCTTATGTGAGGGCGGCAATGAACCTCCGGGTTCCTTAAAAGCCAGTAAGTAAGTATGTGTACTGAACAAATGGAAATTTTATTGCTTCAGTACATCCATTTTAAGAGGCTTTGGAAGAAAAAATTGCAAACATAATTAGGAATATTAAATCCAGACGTTTGAGACGGGCAGGGCATGTAGCACGTATGAGTGAATCCAGAAATGCATATAGAGTGTTAGTTGGTTGACCGGAGGGAAAAAGACCTTTGGGGAGGCCGAGACGTAGATGGGAGGATAATATTAAAATGGATTTGAGGGAGGTGGGATATGGTGGTAGAGACTGGATTAATCTTGCTCAGGATAGGTGACCGATCGCGGGCTTATGTGAGGGCGGCAATGAACCTCCGGGTTCCTTAAAAGCCAGTAAGTAAATAAGTAAGTAAGTAAGTAAGTAAGACGAAAGCTAATAGAAACAAAGTGAATAAAGCTAATAAAAACAACTGAATAACAATATTAATATTATTTCAATTTGTAATTTAAAAACACAAATTCTAGGATATCCACCATTCAAATTTAACTGCAATAGCAATATAATATTTGGATTTTAAAGCAAGAAAACCTACTAAAATCAAAATTAGCATTGTTGTGTTGTATCACGTGTTGATTTTAGTTCACAAAAGGTGCTCAAATGGACCCATTTACTGCCAACAATGCATAAATCTGTCTTTGAAATTATTTAATGTTCTCAGCAACACTGTTCGGCTGATCTGCCGAGACATAAATCTCTCCTTGGGTCCTATTTCTATCACCATAGCCGATCATCATTAGTATTTCAATACGTTGTCTTTTTATAAAATCTGCCATGATTAAATACTTTCAGGAAGGAAGTATGATATAACCAATGTAATTCAATTCTTTTTATTAAATTCATTCACTTGTTTCTATTAGCTTTTGTCTGCAGTTGTTTAATCCAAAGCCTCCTCAAATTCATGTACTGAAGCATTAAAATTTCCCTTTATTCAGTACATATACATTATCATCAAAAGAGGTAATTTTCACAAAACAATATTTTATAAAAGGCAAAGAAATATGATTTTGTAGTTACTGAGATATGAAGAATCCAAAAATGGGAAAATAAGTACATGATGTCATTAAAAAAACAGACTCTTTGGCAAACCCTTTATAAATGAAAAACATAGTATTTGAAAACATGTTCAAAATATTCCATTTCTGATAGCTACCCTACAACTTTTGTACAAATAGGTTTTTCATAAAATTAGAAATAAGAAAGTTACAACTATTGTTTCATACTTTTTACTCACTCTGTATTTATTATTTATATTTCTGTTTAGATATAAAAAAAATTGATATTACAGAATTACTAATTTATTTGAGTACAAACTATATTACGAACTTTAAGACCCCGGAATGGCACTCATTCAGAACATCTGTGCCTCCAACGAAAATTGTTAGTTCCTTAACGTCACCTCCCGATGAATAACTTCCATTTCCTCTACAATGTACTACAGCAATTTAGACACAATAGCCGAAGATTAATTTGCTGGAAGGCGTTCCTTCAGCCCTTTAAATCTGAAGAGAAGAATAGAAATAATGGCACGCTCCCTCATAATGTTTCTCAGCTCAAGTTCAACACTGCCGCAACGTGGTGGGTTTGAACTGTCTTCGCGTGATGGAATGTCAGTTGTGCTGTGTTATCTTATGAAAGAAGAGTAAAGATAGATAACGGTTGCAGCAAATGCTCCCTTGCCTCTGCCGGATTTCGTAACACGTGCTGTAATCCGGTGAGGGTTTTCATTCTATTTAAATTTCAACCCTCTCATGTAAAAAATTCAAGAACTTCTCTGAAGGCTCAAGTATTTACAAGTCTAGGCCTATACAATTCGATGCCAAACTTTTGAGCATCTGTATTTCGTCAAAGAATGATTTTAGAAACAAGTTACACATTGTTCGAAATAGCAGGTGTATGTGAGCACTATTTATAGAACGATAAAAATGTTTATGCTCGACCATGCCGAAATGTAGTAATTATACACCTGGTATCAGCCCTTTAATGGATCTCATTAAAGTACACCTATTCATTAAAGTTCAGGTTTTACACCAATCAGAAAGCAATATGAAAGCGCAAGTATCGATTATTCTCGGATATGCAATCGAAAGACAACTAGCGAAACGTCACGGAGGCCGGAAATCCAATATTGTTACTATAATAATTAGAGTTAATTGTAAATAATATTCAAATAAATTCCATTTGTCATCTCGTTTTTCAATGTCTAAATCAATTTCCAGGTTATATAAAAATTAATGTTCATTTTACTCCCTAGATTATATCAAGGTCAATGACATTTGTTCATCGGAAAAAATCAATACTTTCGCGTCTGCACACATCTCACAATTTACGAGGTAGGCTATTGCACAAGGTCACTTCCGCTCCCCAGTCAGATAAGGATAATATGAATACTTATGAATAATTTCAAGTTAGAAACATGGTCGAGCATAAAAAGTCGTATGAAAATTGGCTATAAAGGTAATCTATACTAATAATAAATCTGTAGCCGAAATTTTTCTGGTAATTTTCGATTTTCCAAAAATAATTGATCCTAACATATATAATTAACCGCCCTGAAACCGAAAATCACTTTTTTGAAATTTTTGTTTGTCTGTCTGTCTGTCTGTCTGGATGTTTGTTACCTTTTCACGCGATAATGGCTGAATCGATTTATATGAAAATTGGAATATAAATTAAGTTCGTTGTAACTTAGAATTTAGGCTATATGGCATTCAAAATATTTTATTTAAAAGGGGGGTTTTAAGGGGGCTTGAATTAAATAAATCGAAATATCTCCCTTATTATTAATTTTCATGAAAAATGTTACATAACAACAGTTTCTTTAAAAATCATTTCCGATAAGTTTTATTCTATGGAAAATTTTGATACGACCGATATTTAATGAGATAAATGAGTTTCAAAATTACAATAACAACGCCCTCTAAGGCGGTGTAATGAAATAAAAAACAAATGACTTCTTCTATAAGGGGCCTTGGACAACAACAATGGAAAGCTATGAAACATACGGTAGCCTACAGAGAATGTTTCTGTGTTTGTATGAAGTAATATCGGAAGCTAAATTAACCGATTTGTATAATTAATTATTATTTCACCATTGGAAAGTGTAGTTTCTCTGGATGGACATAATGCTATAATGTTATTACAGTAACTTCTGAGTGAATCGAGGACAGGTAAGATTAAAATAGCTTCTTATGCACAGAAAACTTGATAGGCTATTCTGTACATTCGTTTCCTGTATTTCCTAAAATAATTTTTATGACCGAATGAGTGGTCTCTGGATCAAAATGATCGCATTTTAATTTTTTTAATACAATTTAAATTAAATAACATAATAAACCATTTATCCTTCTATGAATCACGAATGTTCCCTGGATCAAACGTCTATTTTAATTATGTAATTACTTTATATTTATTTCCAACGGGTGCAGCGGAGCGCACGGGTACGGCTAGTTAATAATAATAATAATAATAATAATAATAATAATAATAATAATAATAATGATTTATTTTAGCTGGCAGAGTTAAGGCCGTAAGGCCTTCTCTTCCACTCAACCAGCAAAAAGTATATATACATATGCATGAACTTACAAAGAATTCAACAATTTGATTTAGATGAGAGTTACATGTATACAAGAGTTATTTACGAATTAAACAACAAAATTCTATGAACTATTAATTAAACACAGAAATAAACTGTGTAGCAGAATTAAGATAAAATAAATGGAATGTTAATATACTTCAAATAATATTAATAATAGAAAGAGATTATTATGAGACAATTTTGAAAATACAGCACTATCAGGATGATGTCTAAAGAAAGAAGTAACAATGTAGTCAGTGATAGTTTAATTAATACGCTCGTATGAAAATTATGAAACTCGCTTGCGCTCGTTTCATAAACATACTCGCGTCTTAATTACTACCATTATAGGCTCGTTGCATAATGTACTATTTTCACATTACTAGATGTAAGAATGGAAACATGATTATTATGTGTGTGTATAAAGACGAAATCTACGTTTGATTACTTTAAAATACAATTACGTTATAAAGAAAACTGACTTTAACTTTCTAAGATACAGTTCTGTGTTACAGTGGACGGGTACACTATATACAGGGAGTTCGAAATGATTCACTACGAGCCCGCGCGACAGATAATGCAGAGTGCAGACGCAAACATTTCATGTTACGATTCTACTAATAAGTAAATACTTCTTAGGCATACTTCGCACATAAACTTCCTCCCAGATAATAAATATTAATTAAATCTGACCAGCAGTTGACGAGAAAAGCTTACACGAATCGGATGAAAGAGCCAGTTACAGTATAATTTTTTTTTCGCATGTTAGACTTGCTAGAAACGAGTATTTTCGTAAAAATCTCAAAAGTACTCAGTAGTATTTTGGATTACAATGGAAACATGAAGGTCATACACCGAGCTTGGTTCTTCAAACCTTATATTAATTAGAATGAATGAATGAATGAAGTGCGTTTATTGATACACAATTATGCAAACTCATGTACACAAGATCCTTCGCAAGACCCTGTACGGCCGTTCGTGAACAGTTTGAATATTCAAAGAAAACAAAAAGAGTAATACTAATAATAAAATAGTAAAATAATATAATGAATTATCACAGTTACAATTAAACTAATTTCATATCAAATTTCACAAAAATAATAAAAAATGATAAAATAAAATAAATGTAAAATACGAAAAAAAAAAAAAAAAAAAAAAAAAAACACATTGAAACATATATATTTACTTACTTACTGGCTTTTAAGGAACTCTGAGGTTCATTGCCGCCCTCACATAAGCCCGCCATCGATCTCTATTCTAAGTAAGATCAATCCAGTCTCTGCAATCATATCCCACCTCCTTCAAATCCATTTTAACATTATGCTCTCGTCTACGTCTCGGCCTCCCCAAAAGTCTTTTTCCCTCCAGATTCCCAACTAACACTCTACATGCATTTCTGGATTCGCCCATACACGCTAAATGCCCTGCCCATCTCAAACGACTGAATTTAATGTTCCTAATTATGTCAGGTGAAGAATACAATGCGTGCATTTCTGTGTTGTGTAACTTTCTCCATACTCCTGTAACTTCATCCCTCTTAGCCCCAAATATTTTCCTAAGCACCTTATTCTCAAACACCCTTAACCTATGTTCCTCTCTCAAAGTGAGAGTCCAAGTTTCACTTTAGCAATCTTTCAAGTAGTATCTGTCTGTTATACGTAATACAGTGCAATTTTTTTTTTGTTATTATTCATTTATTCATTTAGTATTCTGTCCAAGGGTAGGTCTTTCACTGCAAACGCAGCTTTCTCCAATCTTTCCTTGCCTTCCTCTTTATTTCCTCATATGATCCATATATCTAAATGTTTTCTATCATCTGATATGTTCTTCTACACCGAACTCTTCTCCCGTTCACCATTCCTTCCAGTACATCCTTCAGAAGGCAGTTTCTTCTTAGTCAGTAACCCAACCAATTCATTTTTCTCTTCCTAATCAGTTTCAGCATCATTCATTCTTCACCCACTCTTTCCAACACAGCTTCATTTCTTATTCTGTCTGTCCACTTCACACGTTCCATTCTTCTCCATATCCACATTTCAAATGCTTCTAGTCGCTTCTCTTCACTTCGTAGTAATGTCCATGTTTCTGCCCCATAATTTGCTCCATACAAAGCACTTCACTAGTCTCTTCCTTAGTTCTTTCTCTAGAGGTCCGCAGAAGATGTTCCTTTTTTCTATTAAAAGCTTCCTTTGCCATTGTTATTCTCCTTTTGACTCCTTGGCAGCAGGTCATGTTACTGCTTATAGTACATCGCAAGTATTTGAAGCTGTCCACTTGCTCTACTCCTCATTTAGAATTCTCAAGTTTATTTTCTGTATTCTTCTTCCTATGACCATGCTCTATATTATTATTATTACTTACTTACAAATGGCTTCTAAGGAACCCGGAGGTTCATTGCCGCCCTCACATAAGCCCGCCATCGGTCCCTATCCTGTGCAAGATTAATCCACTCTCTATCATCACATCCCATCTCCCTCAAATCCATTTTAATATTATCCTCCCATCTACGTCTCAGCCTCCCCAAAGGTCTTTTTTCCTCCGGCCTCCCAACTAACACTCTATATGCATTTCTGGATTCGCCCATACGTGCTACATGCCCTGCCCATCTCAAACGTCTGGATATAATGTTCCTAATTATGTCAGATGAAGAATACAATGCGTGAAGTTCTACGTTGTGTAACTTTCTCCATTCTAGTGTAACTTCATCCCTCTTAGCCCCAAATAGTTTCCTAAGAACCTTATTCTCAAACACCCTTAATCTCTATTCCTCTCTCAAAGTGAGAGTCCAAGTTTTCACAACCATATAGAACAACCGGTAATATAACTGTTTTATAATTCTAACTTTCAGATTTTTTGACAGCAGACTAGATGACAATAATAACACTAATATCGCATATTTATTCTGCGTTTAATTTCCTCCAGAGTGTCATTTATATTTGTTACTGTTGCTACAAGATATTTGAATTTTTCCACCTCTTCGAAGGATAAATTCTCCAACTTTTATATTTCCATTTCGTACAATATTCTGGTAACGAGACATAATCATAAACATGATTACGGCATTTACTTGCAAACCTATCGCTTTACTTGCTTAAGTAAAATTCCCGTGTTTTCCCCAATTGTTTGTGGATTTTCTCCTAACATATTCACGTCATCCGCATAGACAAGAAGCTGATGTAACCTGTTCAATTCCAAACCCTCTCTGTTATCCTGAACTTTCCTAATGGCATATTCTAGAGTAAAATTAAAAAGTAAAGGTGATAGTGCATCTCCTTGCTTTAGCCCGCAGTGAATTGGAAAAGCATCAGATAGAAACTGGCCTATTATTATTATTATTATTATTATTATTATTATTATTATTATTATTATTATTATTATTATTTTGGGTCATTAGTTCCCCCAAGAATGATAATTTAAAACCAAGATATCTAAATGTTACGTATTGATTTATTCTGTCTAAAACAAGTCAAATCAAAGCCTCCTTCTTTTACTCAGATTTTCATGTAGATATTATCCACATCCCTCGGTGTCTACTCACATTAAATTATCACTAACAATACGAGAAAGCTATAGTAAAATCCCATTACATTCTGTTTGAGTTTCGAAATGCGTGCAGTCTGGAACAAACTCTTCCTAACAACAATATAATTACGTAAATAATGTAATTAGAATAGCAATTGAATCAGGGATATGAATTTATTGTTGTTTGAATCTTTCTAACAAATCCAATATGAAACAAACAGCGGAGACCGCACTACAGTATGGCTGTATGAACAAGCTTGTTACTGAATAATTCATAACTTGTCAGAAGAGAAAACTCGTTGCTGCAATGATGTTTCGTTCCCTGCTGGTGAAATCAAGCATGATTGATAATGTCACAGGTTCAGACTCGAGTTTTTGACGACGTAGCAAAGCGCAACTTCCAACGCTCGTTTCAGTCACATCATAGGTGTTCGTCCACAATACTCTCTCACGTGTGACGATTTATTAACAACGGATATCTGATTTATAATGAAAAATATGAGGAATAAAAAAATTAAATCTATTGTGCATTTCAATTTTGCCTCTGGAATATGTATTTTATTCGTATTAACATTTGAAACATACATATTCGTGTAACATAATGTTGATAAATATAAATATGGATGAGAATCATTCTAATTATTCAGAAATATGGATGTTTATCATCATCATCATCATCATCAATTCAAGC
>NC_091127.1:165712521-165760021 GCF_040183065.1 Periplaneta americana | reverse complement strand
AATAAGTACCTTTCTTGTTTTTCAGTTTGTATATGTAGCTATTTATGTACCAGTATTTGTTTATTTCTTCAGTAAGTACCTTTTTGTTTTTCAGTTTGTATATGTAGCTATTTACGTACCAGTATTTGCTTATTTCTTCAATAAGTACCTTTCTTGTTTTTCAGTTTGTATATGTAGATATTTACGTACCAGTATTTGTTTATTTCTTCAGTAAGTACCATTTTGTTTTTCAGTTTGTATATGTAGCTATTTATGTACCAGTATTTGTTTATTTCTTCAATAAGTACCTTTCTTGTTTTTCAGTTTGTATATGTAGCTATTTATGTACCAGTATTTGTTTATTTCTTCAGTAAGTACCTTTTTGTTTTTCAGTTTGTATATGTAGCTATTTATGTACCAGTATTTGTTTATTCCTTCAATAAGTACCATTTTGTTTTTCAGTTTGTATATGTAGCTATTTATGTACCAGTATTTGTTTATTTCTTCAATAAGTACCATTTTGTTTTTGAGTTTGTATATGTAGCTATTTATGTACCAGTATTTGTTTATTGCTTCAATAAGTACCATTTTGTTTTTCAGTTTGTATATGTAGCTATTTATGTACCAGTATTTGTTTATTTCTTCAATAAGTACCATTTTGTTTTTCAGTTTGTATATATACCTATTTATGTACCAGTATTTGTTTATTCCTTCAATAAGTACCATTTTGTTTTTCAGTTTGTATATGTAGCTATTTATGTACCAGTATTTGTTTATTTCTTCAATAAGTACCATTTTGTTTTTCAGTTTGTATATGTAGCTATTTATGTACCAGTATTTGTTTATTCCTTCAATAAGTACCATTTTGTTTTTCAGTTTGTATATGTAGCTATTTATGTAACAGTATTTCTTTATTTCTTCAATGTTTCATGAGGCAATATAATTCAAGTACAGTAGATACTGTTTTCCCTTAGAAGAAGTGAAGTACTGTTAATTTATAAATAAATAGTCACAAATAATCATAATTATATTTCACAAATATTTCAATAGCCCCCCTACTTCATTACTTCCTGACTTAGTTGCCTCATGAATGATGTTTTATTGATGTCAGTTATGAGGTTCAAATCTGTCTACCGGAAGTAGTGCCATAATTTGTTTTTATTTCTTCTTGGAAATGATGCGTTTGACATTTTGCAACCTCTCCCACGCGCCAATAGATATCAACTGACGCAATGCGAAATAATTTTACTTGCAAACACGTTGGAGAGTTTTCATCACAGATGCCCATTAATTTATTAATATTTGTCTGTTTTGAACGCAATGGTATTTACTGTTCCTTTTGTGACAGTAGTTCTGGTTATTTCCTATTATATTCTTTCCAACTCGATATTAACAAACGGATTGAATTTTCGATTGTTTTTTGATGTTATATGCCTCTTGGATCCTTTCTAAATTGATGTTTCACAAAATATTATTTCTATTCCTGTCCATTGCTTTTTCCCACGTTGATAATATCTTCCAAAATTACATAAATTCTTCAATTGAAGTATCATATAAAGTTTATATCAACGTTTCTTAGCAACAATTCACAGATTTGTTCCAAACAAATGCTCGGCTTATATTTATGAAAACTGGTATTATATTTTAATTGAACCAGTAAGTGGAAAAAGGGAATAACTACATTTTTTTGCTAAATTGAACTGAGATAGCCAATTTGTTCCTCAATGATAGACCCATTGGATGAGCTTAAAAAGGGAATATTACTAACATTCTTACCCACGTAATATCTCATGTATGTTTTGTGTGGAGTGGAAGAAGGAAATAACTTCTGTAGTAGTTCCCTTTTTCCACTCAATACTGTTCTATTACAGCTAATATTGGAAAATTTTTATAATAAACTAATAATAAGCTGCAGGAAGTAACTGATACATGTAAACAAAGGGGAAATGTTGTTGGGTTATTATTCGACTACATGCAGAACTTGTCACTTTCCTTTAGTCGTGTACAGGAGATGTTTTATCTTCACAAGCTTTGGATAAACGTGTATGTATTCTGTATTCATAATCTTTCTAACAACAATGCATTGAAACTGCCACAGATTAACCGGACAGTAAAGCAGGAAAAGTTAATTACCATAATTACATAAAAACACCTTTTCCAAAGCTTCCTTAGTACCGTACCGTGTTACAAAATATCTGTAGATGCAGTAACTGATGTTTGTGTCATTTTCACAGTTATCTTTAAATAACTTGAAAACGATTAGACATATCTCAAAACGAATTGCACCACTGTTTTTCTCAGAAAATTTCAGATGATTTTGAGTACCTATATGACCCCCTTTCCATTTAAAATTTCAAAGTTGCATTCAAAATGGCGGCTTTTGAGATAGCTGAGAGATAGAATGGAATGTGACACTGGTATAGCATTTGGTTTTACAAATACTGGTAACAAATATAACAATCGAAAATCAAGCATATGGAAGATATATATATATATATATATATATATATATATATATATATATATATATATGGTTCCAGACTTTTGATTCACCCTGTATATTTTTTTCCATAAAATTGTAATGTGGAAGTCGTTATTAACCTGTTTAATCATCTATATACATTTCTAAAGAAGGAAAAAACTGGAGAAGAGGCTAGGAAGTTAATAAAGTATATGTATGATTATTGAGTGGAAAAAGGAAATAAGTTTCAAAATTTAAAACAATTGTATACAAATATTAACAAAGCATAGACCAAAGTTTGGTAATAATATATATATTACAAACAATAGTGAACATTTTTACTGTTGACAACATTTAAATCAAACTTAACAGAAAAGCTGTAGAAAAAAAATTTTTTTTTTCTTTCCTGAAAAGTTGGGTTCAAAGTAGTTATTCCCTTTTTCCACTCACTGATTCAATTATTTTGTCAATTTCTTCCTGGAATTTGCCGGATCTTTTCTAATCTTCAATTATTATCGTAAAAATATCAATTCTACATATAATCGGCCATTCCAATACCATGCAGTAGCGACAAAACAAAATTAAATATTTGAAACTATAATAGTGTGGTTATAGATGTCAATAAAATTGCACTTCAATGCGTTCTTCTTATGCTTTATTGTTGAATAGGTACAGGAATTGAAAAGTCGATATAATTTTATTGTAGTTTTAAGAGAAAACTCGATTCAGCTGTCGACTAAAATTCCATTATGCAAATTCGTTACTAGAACTTAATCCTTAAATGGGCAAAGCTTCATTTCCCACTCTAGTTTATTAAACCTTGTCGGACCGTAAAGAAAACAACTATCGAAATGTCCATATTTTTATGTGTTGTACAATATTATAGTATTGTGAAATTTTAATTTTCCTACCAATTTTTTCCTATTGTTCTATTAAAATTATAGCATACTAGTGGCTTGTGCAGCAAATGCTGCAAGCTAAGTTCATTACAGAAGAAGTTCAAATTCAAATTTTTCAAATTTATTTCCAATGAAGAATACCAGACATTTTGGAAGTTATTTGCTTCCATAATAAACATATCCCTCTGAATGGTTTTCTTCATGCTAAATAGTTTTTATTGAACCTATACATCAGTTCTTGAATTTCAATGCGAAAACGCAAGTAACGATGTCAGGACGATCAGTCGGTTTTTCATGTGGGAGTGAAGCAATAGGTCATTGAGGATTGTAGGTTAGAGTAATGAAAATATCAGATTTGCCATGCTTTCCAACAACAGACATAGCGTCTTCTATAGCTGCTGCATGTTTCGTGAACTACCTTGAAATGTAGAGGGTAGAATCAATTTATCCTGCCAAGTATCTTGCTAAAGTGATCGGGACACTACAAAATTTTGCAGGCCTCTTATTTTATCAGTAAGTAATATCTTTGGTCTTCCCTTAGGCATTATAATTTTTGTGCATCCTCCAGACAATACTGAAGAGAATCACACATATAAATATCTATTTCACTTACTTACAAATGGAGATTCATTGCTGCTCTCATATATAAGCCCACTATCGGTACCTATCCTGAGCAAGATTAATCCAGTCTCTACCATCATATCTCACCTCTCTCAAATTCATTTTAATATTATCCTCCCATTTACGTCTGCCTCCCTTAAGGTCTTTTCCCTTCAGTTATTCCAAGTAACACTCTATATGCATTTCTAGACTAACCCATACGTGCTACATGCGCTGCCATCTCAAACATCTGGATTTAATGTTCCTAATTATGTTAGGTGAAGAATACAAAGCGTGCAGTTCTCCGTTCTCATATAACTTCATTCCTCTTAGCCCCAAATATTTTACTAAGCATCCTATTTTCGAACACCCTTAATCTCTCTTCCTCTCTCAAAGTGAGAGTCCAAGTTTCACAACCATTAAGAACAACCAATAGCATAACTGTTTTATAAATTCTAACTTTCAGCTTTAAATATCTACACTACAACACCATTAAATATAATATCGAAAGACCCAGACCACTTGATTAATAACTATAAAAATATTTCATTTTTCATAACAAAATTGTTATCTTATGTAAGCTTTGTATCTTGTCTATGCAGATGACGTGAATATGTTAGGAGAAAATACACAAACGATTAGGGAAAACACGGAAATTTTACTTGAAGCAAGTAAAGCGATCGGTTTGGAAGTAAATCCCGAAAAGACAAAGTATATGATTATATCTCGTGATCAGAATATTGTACGAAATGGAAATATAAAAATTGGAGATTTATCCTTCGAAGAGGTAGAAAAATTCAAATATCTTGGAGCAAGAGTAACAAATATAAATGACACTCGGGAGGAAATTAAACGCAGAATAAATATGGGAAATGCGTGTTATTATTCGGTTGAGAAGCTCTTATCATCCAGTCTGCTGTCCAAAAATCTGAAAGTTAGAATTTATAAAACAGTTATATTACCGGTTCTTCTGTATGGTTGTGAAACTTGGACTCTCACTCTGAAAGAGGAACATAGGTTAAAGCTGTTTGAGAATGAGGTTCTTAGGAAAATATTTGGGGCTAAGCGGGATGAAGTTACAGGAGAATGGAGAAAGTTACACAACACAGAACTGCACGCATTGTATTCTTCACCTAACATAATTAGGAATATTAAATCCAGACGTATGAGATGGGCAGGGCATGTAGCACGTATGGGCGAATCCAGAAATGCATATAGAGTGTTAGGTGGGAGACCGGAGGGAAAAAGACCTTTGGGGAGGCCGAGACGTAGATGGGAGGATAATATTAAAATGGATTTGAGGGAGGTGGGGTGTGATGATAGAGACTGGATTAATCTTGCTCAGGATAGGGACCGATGGCGGGCTTATGTGAGGGCGGCAATGAACCTTCGGGTTCCTTAAAAGCCATTTGTAAGTAAGTAAGTATGTAAGTTTTGTATAGACTACTATATAGCCGTCACTCAGTAAATATTACAGAAATGAAGATCTAACTTCAAAAATTCTCTACGTCTACTTATATAAACCCAAAATGTCCCACTTTCATATCACCACTACAGCATTAATCTGTATGATTAGTAACAAAACTCACATCATGGCATTCACTATAATAATATTCCATTTCTAATGGTAATAATGTCATCAAACATTCCTAAATTTTGTAGTTTTTAATATCCAACGCACAGACAGCTCTACTCAGAAAATTACACACCAGAGAAGCTAACCTGTAAATTCATTTTAATAAGTCATGAAGTTTTTAATAACCAATATTACAGAAACGTTCTGAAAAAGTTACACAAATGAAGATCGACATATTAGAATTATGATGTCAGAGAATCTGAGCCATCTCAACTCTAAATATGTCAGCAATCCTGCAGGTCGTAGCCTTCGTGTGGTATTGTTTATTGTAGTGTGCTTGTGTTTTGTTTTAATCTGAGAACTCATTAGGCTGTACAAGGAAGCGAGTATCAAGTCGGCCATGATTAGGCCTATATATTTCTCAAAACTGACGACAGATGGTTTTTGAAAAATACGAAAATGATGTAGGAAAATTGACATTTCACTGAAAACTACTACTTTCCCGAAAAATTTTGGTTCCAAGCTTCAAAATGAGGGGTTATTTATTAAAATCCGTTCAGCCGTTTTCCCGTAATTTCCATTACCAGTTCAAATTATATATATAGATAGTCTATTAACCTGTTGTATCCTATAAGATACATTGTCAATTTAAGGGTTAAAAACAGTGAAAGAATTGGTCATGGAAGACTCTGTTTAGTCTGCATACTCCTGGAAACACTCGATTTTTTACCTGTAGAACCAACCTGGATCCATTATATATTCAACTCCAATTGAGAACATGAAATCTCGACAATGTGTTGAACATAGTTACCAAAGAATTCAACATGAAATTCAAATTTCGTAACAGAGAGGAGACGGGAGTTAAATGTTTGCAGAGATTATAAAATATAGATGTACTAGGACCTCATTTTTGCCCTTTCACTGAGAGTTAAATACGAGTATATAGTTTCTGAACCAAAAAAAAAAAACTGTTGTAGCTTGGAATCAAAATGCTTTCAAGCAGAAGTTCATATGACCTATTTATTAATTTTAAACACGAAATGCGTCACTGAGACAGATTCAACATGTCATGAAACATTACGTTTCAACTGAAGTTTTAATAAAGAAAATTTCCGTATAAAATTATGAAACGTTTGTCAAGCATGTGGTATACATTATCATTAAATACATTTACTAAATAAGTTGTAAACGATATATTAATCCACATCACATTAGCAATCATAGATCCGGAAGTTACACACTGAAAGACCTTGAGATTCTGGAAAATATCACGCCATTATTGTTCGAAGAATATAATTTATTGGACAACAGCAGAATAAGTACTATAAAACATAACAAAAATAGTTTATACAGTCATTTCATTCATATGCTCTGCCCAAGGGCAGGTTTTTCAGTGCAAACGCAGCATTCTCCAGTCATTCCAATTTTCTACTTTCCTCTTACTTTATAATTGTATTAAGTTTTTTGACTTGTCCCATATTCTAGGTGTAAAGCAATGTATGAATACCATGGAATGTTAATAAATACAATACAATACAATACATATTATTTAGGCCTAATATTTTGAAATCGCAATTTCAGGAAATGAAATGTTTGAATATTTTACAACGATATACAGATAGAAACAATATAAGACAATATAGAGGATGAGTTAAATAAAATAACTCGTAACTCTAATGCGAACATAAAAACACTGTCTTAAATTTCGAAACCGAAAGAAATACCTAAACGTGTAGCTCTTATAAGTGATGATAGTGATGAAATCGAAATTGTGTTTATTTTCACTTACCTAGAAATGTACAGAATTTCTGACAATGTCCCTACTACTAAGTGAAATCTGCCAGTTAAGCAGCAACTAAATTAGAAGCCAATATCCAAATGATGTGATTTGCACGACGTCAACACAGACGTGATAAATGTACCGTAAATGGGGTTATGCATGTCAGGGTGGCTACACTATGGCACAGAAACTTCCCTCTTTGGACCTAGATCATTGAAACCACAGTTTACTATATACAGTCGCGAAGCTCAATATGTAGTAAAAATGCAAACATGGGTAGTTGCCCACCGCTAAGATCGCTACTATCGCCTCATCATCGCAGATCTCTCTCCTAGCAGCCGACAAAATATGTTACACTTTCGTTGTCGTGTTCTTTTGGAAAAATTAACACCTTCCTTCCATTATTGAAATATTAAATGCATAAAGTTAATTCATTATTTTAATGAAATATATTAAATTCCACGATAAACTCGAAGATACCTGCAAGAAATAATTTAATATAATTTTTGTTTGTGCAAAACGAACTGAAATTTACTATAATAACTTCACTCATTCAAGATTATAGCGATAATTAACTATGAAACCAATAAATATTAATTTCCATTTCCCTTTACAACAATAATAATAGAAATATGAATTAATGGAGTAACTTACGTGTACCGGTACTTGTAGTGTAGGCTTACGTAGTTAACAAAGTGGGATGAGGTTAAGCAATAATAATCCCACCAGAATTGGAAATAAAACGTGATCAATAAATTTTATTGTAACAGACTTTTCCTACGTCTCTAGTAAAGAAACAAATAAAAATAACAACAAAATTAACAGCTATAATTAAAAACATATCCTTTGAAGGAAAAAGTATGCCTAAGCAATAATAATCCCACCAGAATTGAAAATAAAACGTGATCAATAAATTTCATTCGGACAAACTTAATTTTTCTACGTCTCTAGTAAAGAAACAAAAATAACAACAAAATTAACAGCTATAATTAAAAATATATCCTTTGAAGAAAAAAGTAGGCCTAAGCAATAATAATCCCACCAGAATTGAAAATAAAACGTTATCAATAAATTTCATTCAGACAAACTTAATTTTTCTACGTCTCTAGTAAAGAAACAAATAAAAATAACAACAAAATTAACAGCTATAATTAAAAATATATCCTTTGAAGAAAAAAGTAGGCCTAAGCAATAATAATCCCACCAGAATTGAAAATAAAACGTGATCAATAAATTTCATTCAGACAAACTTAATTTTTCTACGTCTCTAGTAAAGAAACAAATAAAAATAACAACAAAATTAACAGCTATAATTAAAAACATATCCTTTGAAGAAAAAAGTAGGCCTAAGCAATAATAATCCCACCAGAATTGAAAATAAAACGTTATCAATAAATTTCATTCAGACAAACTTAATTTTTCTACGTCTCTAGTAAAACAAACAAATAAAAATAACAACAAAATTAACAGCTATAATTAAAAATATATCATTTGAAGAAAAAAGTAGGCCTAAGCAATAATAATCCCACCAGAATTGAAAATAAAACGTTATCAATAAATTTCATTAAAACAAACTTAATTTTTCTACGTTTCTAGTAAAGAAACAAATAAAAATTACAACAAAATTAACAGCTATAATTAAAAACATATCCTTTGAAGAAAAAAGTAGGCCTAAGCAATAATAATCCCACCAGAATTGAAAATAAAACGATATCAATAAATTTCATTCAGACAAACTTAATTTTTCTACGTCTCTAGTAAAGAAACAAATAAAAATAACAACAAAATTAACAGCTATAATTAAAAACATATCCTTTGACGAAAAAAGTAGGCCTAAGCAATAATAATCCCACCAGAATTGAAAATAAAACGTGATCAATAAATTTCATTCAGACAAACTTAATTTTTCTACGTCTCTAGTAAAGAAACAAATAAAAATAACAACAAAATTAACAGCTATAATTAAAAACATATCCTTTGAAGAAAAAAGTAGGCCTGAGCAATAATAATCCCACCAGAATTGAAAACTTAACTTAACAAACTTAATTTTTCTACGTCTTTAGTAAAATAACACATAAAAATAATAACAAAATTAATAGCTACAATTAAAAATATATCGTCTGAAAAAAAAGTAGACCTAACCTTTATTTCTCTGGAAATTTAGCAGCCTAAGTGACAGAACTTTGACCGGTATCTAATGTCCTTTCGGTTAGACTGAAACATTTCATTGTGAAATTTAAGGATATAATGTATTCTAACAGCCACAAAGAACTTCAAATTAACAGTTTTGTTTCTGCACAGCATTCTTGTGGAAACCCAGGAACCTTTCTGAATCTTTCGGAAATCGGAAAAAGGATAACTCTGGCCTCTTTCTCTTACTGTTGCTACAGTTTATAGCACTACAAATGTCTCCTCCTTGTCCCATATTAATATTCCAATTATTATATTTTAGCCATTAACATTTTCATTATAACCAATAACGAACATTTCACAAGCATCAATGTGAAATACGCAACGAGCTAGCACTCGATAGAAATACGACACAGTCCAAAGTCGACCGTGGACAGTCTATTGTTTCTAGTTGCTCCCCGCTTGGAGCGCTTTATCACGAGATTTGCAAAAAAACACCTCAAGCTTCGCGACTGTATATAGTAGACTGTGATTGAAACTCTTACTTCCCCCATTTTACAGTCAAATCTATTCTGCCTTGTTTTATTTATCATGTATATTTACCATCCTACGCGTCCTTACTAGCCACCCTGTCTTCCATATCCCCCCTCTAAATAACATCCCTGTCTTATTCCACCTCGCGCTCTCTTTTATTCTGACGTCATTCGCAGAAGTTTCAGTGTAAGGAAAAGAGGTGATATATACGATGCAGAACGAGGTGAGAGAGGGCGGTGTAATCTATGGAACTGTAGGAAAACGTCATCCTTGTGATTCTGCAGGCTCCACCTCAAAGTGGTTGCTGAATTAACACACGGTGAAGAGACTAGGTCCCTTAACAGTGATTAAGTAAACGAGGTTACACTCAGTGCCGTTGTTTGACGTAAGAGAAAGTAAAAGGTTTGCCAGATCCATAAGGAAAAGTGAACTTGTGTACCAGTGAATTAGAAGTGGCGGTGTAAGTAGAGAGATAGGTTTGGAAACAAATCCCGAAAAGGCAAAGTGTATGATTATGTCTCGTGACGAGAATATTGTACGAAATGGAAATATAAAAATTGGAAATTTATCCTTTGAAAAGATGGGGAAGTTCAAATATCTTGGAGCAACAGTAACAAATATAAATGATACTCGGGAGGAAATTAAACACAGGATAAATATGGGAAATGCCTGTTATTATTCGGTTGAGTCTTCTGTCAAAAAATCTGAAAGTTAGAATTTATAAAACAGTTATATTACCGGTTGTTCTGTATGGTTGTGAAACTTGGACTCTCACTTTGACAGAGGAACATAGGTTAAGGGTGTTTGAAAATAAAGTGCTTAGGAAAATATTTGGGGCTAAGAGGGATGAAGTTACAGGAGAATGGAGAAAGTTACACAACACAGAACTGCACGCATTTTATTCTTCACCAGACATAATTAGGAACAGGATAATTTCGAGGGAAAAATTGTTCCGGGGCCGGGTATCGAACCCGGGACCTTTGGCTAAACGTACCAAAGCTCTCCCACTGAACTACCTGGGAACTCTACCCGACACCGATCCAATTTTTCCCTCTATATCCACAGACCACAAAGTGGGCTGACAACAGTCAAGCAACCAACATTTGAGTGCACACTAACTCTGTGTGACTTTAAATTGTGGTTTTCTGTTACGTACAGTGACGTCTATTATGCAAATTAAGCATTCAGGAATAACTCCCTGTAAAGTTAATTTGAATAATTTCGAGGGAAAAATTGTTCCGGGGCCGGGTGTCCTCTCTTAATATCTTCTGTCATGGCACCTACCTCCGAGAAGAATATCACTGTTTGAAGGCCATAACTCGGAAACCAAGCATTTCCGGACACTTGTTGTAATGAACTTTTCGTACTGTCAACATATAGGGAATACATACCTGAATTTATGCCCTCTATTTTTGAAACACCCTGTATATACTAGGACTGTGATCCTACCATCACAGTTACAGAATAAGAGGGTGTTAAATATTTTGGAAAAAAAAAACATTTTTCTTCTGAGAAAACTATGAACTTTCCACCAATATGGTATTACATTTTTTGTTAATTAATTTGTATACGGTATAAAACTCTAAGTTATTGCTAATTAAATATATAATTAATTTTAATAACAATTCTAGTTTCATTTTACTGAAACAATTTTTTTAATGTTCTGTAGCTATAATTCTGTATCTTAAACTAATGTGAGTTAAATGCACAAAGTGAACATTTCCTCAGTCAATAGTCCATGAAAGATATTTTTTTTTTTTTCAAATTAATTAAAACAGGTTTTATTTTCGTTCGCTATATAATTTAACTTGTATGTCACACTAAAATTCTTTATTTTTGTAAAAACGTTATTGACAAATAAATGAACTTTCGAAATGTACGTAAATTATAATGAATGAAATAACCTCTAGTTATATGGAATTTAATTAACTCTACTCTATTACTGGGTAATTGCCATGTAATCCTTACATTTTCATGCGGATATTTGTTTTTGTTACTAACTGCTCGTACTGTTTGTTTAAAATAATTAATTTTAAATACTACGTAGGTAAACTCACTTGTCAGTTTGCATGAAATATTTCTCCGAAAATAACATGTTCCTAGAAATACTTACAATTTCCTATCTATAGACTTTACACTTCTGCATAGTAGATATTAAATTCGAGGTTACTTTTGTTCTAAAACGACCTAAGAGGACAATGTGCTAAGAAGAAATTTCTGCATAAATATGCAGATTTTAATTGAAAATGATGGTGAATTTATTCGTTCCGTGGTGTTTTCTGAAGAAGCCACTTTTCATCTTTCTGGTAAGGTAGACAGACATAATCTCAGTATCTGGAGGTTGGAAAATCCGCGTACCTACGTGCAATTGGACTATAGGTTTCATGTGTGCCGTGTTACCAAGGGAGGACACATTGAACATCTTTAAGGTAAGGACACAGTCTAATATATACAGTCACGCAGCTTGAGTTGTGAGGGTGCTAGAAACAATAGACTGTGCCGGTACTATTTCGCATTGTCTGTAATGAGGCGATATTAGCGATCCTAGTGGTTAGCAACCATTTATGGAAGCATATTTACTACGTATTGAGCTTCGTGATTGTATATACTAGACTATGGTAAGAAACTAAACTTTTTGAGTTTCTCTTTCCACTGGTAGGCCTACTATTTTCATGCACCTCAGATTCATAGAACGTAAATTACATTTGTGCGAGATCGTGCGTATTTGCTTGTTTTCCGCACAGAACCAATACGCGGTAAGTGTGAAATACCACATTCAGTATTCCCAACGTAACACACATAACAATTTCCCTCTTCTTACCGCTTAAGCGCGACATTCATTTTACTGTTTTAGGCTTTTAACATATTATTTTTAGAGACGTTTAACATAGTAATAATTATAAATTGGAAACTTACCACTGCAATTTCACCTAAATTGCAATGTTAATTATTGTTTTTAAATATTTGCAAAAATTAACTAAAGTCTACTACTCCACGAAACTTACTGCATTCCTGATACAAGCAACATTAAGGAAGCCGTGAAAAAATCAACGAGATTCCAGATGCCGATGTTATTACTGAAATATGTTATATAAATAATATTGTTAAAATATTAAAACGAAAAATAAATCATTACATAACCTTACCGTTTGTTTTAAGTTCGCATTTATAGACTGGGGGAAAAAAAAGACAGACGTATATCACGGCCTGCTGGAGTATAGTAAACACAGAAAACATTTTACAGCAACAATGTTGAAGAAAGATATTTTGGTGTTCCGAAGTTGGCGTCATTAAACTGAAACCAACATGGAGATTTCATTGCAACTAATTAGAAATTCGTCTTTCAGGTATGTAATAAACGATCTTCGCACAAAATAATGTACGATACACGAGCGGTATGTTTGTTTCATGTTCTCGGAAATTAAAAAAGCTCAACTACGTTTCGCTTTTTCAATCTTTTCCTCGACCATGAAAACGTCAACATACCGCTCTTGTAACGCATATTACTATATTGTGTTCGAATCCGGAAAGGTCTTTTGTAGGAACCCTGCATATATATGTATATATACAGGGTGTTTCCGGCCAAGTGTTACTAACTTTCAGGGATGATGGGGAAGGGCACATGTATCAATTTGAGACCAGGAACCCTGGTTCGGAAATGACTGAGTCGAAAGTTATAAGCAAAAATAGTTGTGTGTAAATGAAATAATTTTATATCTCTATACTCCTTATTTATGTGTATTTATTTATTATTTTATTCATTATTTATTTATTTAATCTTACAGGATTAAGGCCATAAGGCCTTCTCTTCCATCCTACCAGATAGCATATATAAATACAAAAAAGAAATACAGACGCTAGTGAAAATAATACAAATTAAATTAAACCCCTATTAGAGGATCAACAGTGTCAAAAGAACACTATAGAGCTCTCATCGAGCTAATACAAGAAAAAAAGAAAGAAAAACAGAGATAGAAATGATGATAGCAATAACTGATAACTGATGATAATACTAATACTAATAATAATAATAATAATAATAATAATAATAATAATAATAATAATAATAAATACATTATATATTAATTGTCAATTTTACAACAGCATAGTTACAATATTTACTGTATGTCATGGGTTAAGCCGAAGTTCCGCAATAAACTAGAATGTGATGTTTTAATTTAAATTTGAATTTTGATACTGTCCGACAGTCTCTGACATGGTCAGGGAGAGAGTTCCAGAGGCGTGGAATAGATATGCTGAAAGATGATGAGTAGAAGGATGTTCTGTGCAGAGGAATAGAGAGAAGGTACATGTTCCGGGTTCGAGGTAGTGAAAGGTAAACAAAACGAGATGCTAGGTAAGAGGGTGTGGATGATTTTAAATAGTAATAAGAGAGAGTTGAAGAATCTCCTTTCTTTAATTGGACTCCAAGACAACAATTCTAGTGACGGTGTTACATGATCGAATTTTCTAATGTTACAAACGAAACTAACGCAGATATTGTGAACACGCTTTAGTCTATGGGCAAGATCAATATTTAGATTCGTGATTAGAAAATCGCAATAATCGAAGTGGGGCGTCACTAAAGTTTGGATCAGGTTCTTTTTAAGGCTGAGAGGTAAAACCTTGGTTAAGTGTCTGAGGAAATGAATTATGGAAAAACTTTTCTTACATATGTCGGTCACTTGACTTCGAAAAATTTAAATTCGAATCTAAATATACCTCTGTACAACATCTTACACATACTGTATTCATCTGACGTTGTTTACGTTGTCTACTTATAGTATTCCGTTCAGTGCGCTGTCTGAGGGGTGGGGACAGGAAACTACACTAAAACAATGCAGATAGCGTAATGTGTAACGGACATGGTCGGTCCTGATATGCACGTCTGTAGACAGCAGTGTATGTATACAAGTTGCAGTGTCCAGACGATCAGTCCTAGTGAAATGGAAGAGTACACGAGAGCGGAATATGCAGACCTGATTTTCGAATACGGATGAGGCAATGGGAACAGTAGACAAGCTCACAGATTATATCGGACCAAGTACCTACGTAGGAGACATCCGGCCCATACCATCTTTCCACGACTGTTCCAAATGTTAAGGGAAGAAGGGCACGTGGTGCCAAATTACAATTTTATTTCCACACAACTATTTTTGCTTATAATTTTCGACTCAGTCATTTCCGGACCAAAGTTGCTTATCTCAAATTCATACATGTGCCCTTCCCCATCATCCCTGAAAGTTAGTAACACCAGCCCGGAAACACCCTGTATATTATAGAAAAAGTTTGGCACAAAAATGTATTTCCTTCTAATTTGTTTCAGTATCTATGGAACCACTACCATGTAGTTTATATTTAAGTCTAAACGTAGGAGACATTCGGCCCATACCATCTTTCCACGACTGTTCCAAAGGTTGAGGGTAGGAGGGCACGTGGTGCGAAATTACAATTTCATTTCCACACAACTATTTTTGCTTGTAACTTTCGACTCGGTCATTTCCGGACTAGGGTTCCTTATCTCAAATTGATTCATGTGTCCTTCCCCATCATCCCTGAAAGTTTGTAATACCAGCCCGGAAACACTCTGTATAAGTTATAGAAAGAGTTTGGCACAAAAATGTATTTCCTTCTAATTTGTTTCAATATCTATGGAACCACTGCCATGTAGTTTATTTAAGTCTAAACGAAGGAGACATCCGGCCCATACCATCTTTCCACGACTGTTCCAAAGGTTAAGGGAAGGAGGGCACGTGGTGCCAAATTACAATTTCATTTCCACACAACTATTTTTGCTTATAATTTTCGACTCAGTCATTTCCGGACCAAGGTTGCTTATTCAAATTGATACATGTGCCCTTCCCCACCATCCCTGAAAGTTAGTAACACCAGCCCGGAAACACCCTGTATATTATAGAAAGAGTTTGGCACAAAAATGTGTTTCCTTCTAATTTGTTTCAATATCTATGGAACCACTGCCATGTAGTTTATATTTAAGTCTAAATGTAGGAGATATCCGGTCCATATCATCTTTCCACGACTGTTCCAAAGGTTAAGGGAAGGAGGGCACGTAATGCAAAATTACAATTTTATTTCCACACAACTATTTTTGCTTATAATTTTCGACTCAGTCATTTCCGGACCAAAGTTGCTTATCTCAAATTCATACATGTGCCCTTCCCCATCATCCCTGAAAGTTAGTAACACCAGCCCGGAAACACCCTGTATATTATAGAAAAAGTTTGGCACAAAAATGTATTTCCTTCTAATTTGTTTCAGTATCTATGGAACCACTACCATGTAGTTTATATTTAAGTCTAAACGTAGGAGACATTCGGCCCATACCATCTTTCCACGACTGTTCCAAAGGTTGAGGGTAGGAGGGCACGTGGTGCCAAATTACAATTTCATTTTCACACAACTATTTTTGCTTATAATCTTCGATTCCGTCATTTCCGGACTTGCTTATCTCAAATTGATACATGTGCCCTTCCCCACCATCCCTGAAAGTTAGTAACACCAGCCCGGAAACACCCTGTATATTATAGAAAGAGTTTGGCACAAAAATGTATTTCCTTCTAATTTGTTTCAATATCTATGGAACCACTACCATGTAGTTTATATTTAAGTCTAAACGTAGGAGACATTCGGCCCATACCATCTTTCCACGACTGTTCCAAAGGTTAAGGGTAGGAGGGCACGTGGTGCGAAATTACAATTTCATTTCCACACAACTATTTTTGCTTATAACTTTCGACTCAGTCATTTCCGGACTTGCTTATCTCAAATTGATACATGTGCCCTTCCCCATCATCCTTGAAAGTTAGTAATACCAGCCCGGAAACACCCTGTATACTATAGAAAGAGTTTGGCACAAAAATGTATTTCCTTCTGATTTGTTTCAATATCTATGGAACCACTGCCATGTAGTTTATATTTAAGTCTAAACATAAAATTTTATTATAAGCCTCGAATTTGCATCAGATAAATGAAACGAAAATAATAAAAATATAATCGATGAACAAGGGCAGAACATGGCCTATTGTTTTACGAGTTTCTGGTACGAAATTGTTGTTCGTCGTGTTTAATGAAGGTCGTGATAGGAGTCACGTTATGGTCGCAATAAACCGACTCGGAATAAGGAGCGAGTGGGTGATGTCGAAGATGTAGAAATTTCATAACACAGAAGTGTGTGGGTATACAGTAAATGTCGCGGGGAATAGCTCGCAGGTCATAATGCGTGGGAGAACAATAAAAATGTCCCTAATACTTATTAATATCCCCATTCCTTGGCATCAGGATGACACAAGTTAATGGTTGGTTGCCATTACACCCGTGATGTGGGAGGCTGCGTGTTCGCGCCTTCATTGTGATGTTGTGCTAGTCGTAACACACATCGTACAGCCATTTACATAATTTCGCGTACAAATCTTCGCTTAAGGGAAGACTCCACTGAAAATCACGAAAATTTTTCCAAATTTATTTAGCTATTTCACTTATTCAGAATTTATATTTTCATACCCCAAATGGATTCAGCTCAATTCTGATTACAAATACTCGTATGTTTACACTTTTTAAATTAAGGCTCGAAGGGGGCGTGGAATTTAAAGAGCTGTCAAAATTGTTTTTCATCGACAGACAGGAAGATCTTTTCATACAAGATACAACGAACATATTAAAGCTATAACCAAACCTTACATTACATCAAATTATGCAGATCACATTATCGACAATAATCATGATTACAATAATATAGAAACAGATATGGACATTTTACACATCACACCAAAAAGTTCACAGTTAAACATCCTAGAACAATACGAAATATATAAGAATACAATAGCACACCCACAATATATACTTAATACGCAACTACAGTTCAATACGCACACATTGTTTGACGTCATAGTACGTCATAGCATATAGACAACCAACCCCCACCATAGGAGCAACACACCCCCACCCCTACCATCGACAACTGCACATCGCAGAGCCAAAATCAGCAGTGGTTCAAGAGACACTGAAGACGACGACAAATAGCGTCGAAACGGGCCGTCTGTCGAAGGTAAATACCTTTTTAACAATTTTAACACTTTTAACGTGTGACAGAGTAAATTTTATGTTTTTCATCGAAGAATTCTTATTTAAAATTTCTGATTACAAATCTAGTAACTTTTTGTTGGCTCCCTGAAGTTACTAGATGAATGTAGCGGAGGAGAATATTAATTTACATAAATATTCATTTTATTTTCAAAACTATTTTTCTGTGTTCATTTTTGTTGATTCAACACCAACTTTCTTATGCCAAATATTAATCAATCTGGATGAAATTTTTACTGCAAGTATTTATGACGTAGCTACATGTTTACATGCATTTATTTTGTGAGAAATGCTGCTAGTTTATTTTATTAATATTATTTATTAATAATATTTAATTTAAGAAAATATTAATAAAATAAACTAGCAGCATTAAGAAAAATATTAATAAAATAAACTAGCAGCATTAAGAAAAATATTAATAAAATAAACTAGCAGCATTAAGAAAAATATTAATGAAATAAACTAGCAGCATTAAGAAAAATATTAATAAAATAAACTAGCAGCATTTCTCACAAAATAAATGCATAGAAACATGCAGCTACCTCATAAATACTTGCAGTAAAAATTTCATCCAGATTGATTAATATTTGGCATAAGAAAGTTGGTGTTGAATCAACAAAAATGAACACAGAAAAATAGATTTGAAAATAAAATGAACATTTATGTAAATTAATATTCTCCTCCGCTACATTCATCTAGTAACTTCAGGGAAGCCAACAAAAAGTTACTAGATTTGTAATCAGAAATTTAAAAAAATAATTCTTCGATGAAAAACAATTTTGACAGCTCTTTAAATTCCACGCCCCCTTCCAGCCTTAATTTAAAAAGTGTAAACATACGAGTATTTGTAATCAGAATTGAGCTGAATCCATTTGGGGTATGAAAATATAAATTCTGAATAAGTGAAATAGCTAAAAAGAATTTGGAAAAATGTTCATGATTTTCAGTGGAGTCTTCCCTTAAGATCCATAATTTATTGCATAGAGTTGAAGATTAATATGAAACTAATCTTCAAATGTAGGCTTTCACGGCCGGCGTCAATGGGGTGAGTGTTTTTCGTGCCTTGACCGTGGTTTACTAGCGAAGACGTTTCGTCTAAAGCTGCGGTAGACATCTTCATTGGCAATACATTCGAGAGCATAGCGATAAGTCGCTAAATCTAGGGAATTTTGAATCAGTCTCGACGATAAATTTTGTAAAATACGATTAGCGACTTTTCTGCTGATTTTTATATTGTTCCACTTTTTCCTTTCTTTTAAGTTAAAACATTCAACTGAAGTCGTTTTAGAAGATGCATGGGTGCATGATTGAGTCGTCCAATGATTCATACGTGAAAGCCCTGATCTCATATATTTGTGATCAGTAATCAGGGGTGAAAGATGCTTACGGGTTAGGTCTCTCTCTCAATGCTACTGCTCCAACATCGATAAACGGTGGCAACTTTGATTTACACGTGACGAGTCGCCAGCTAATTCTTGCTTCTTTCCCGCAACGCGGACGCAAACTTACTAGGCACTTGGTCAGTAATTGAGACTCGTTCAGACATGGTTTCTTGTAAATAGTTGTCTTAATCTATCACAAAATATTTCAATATCCGGTAATTTCATCACTGTAGAATTTTGTTATTGTAGGTTTAATTTTAATTCAGTAAATACAAAAATATTCTTTGCTCTTAACTTCTATGATAAAATGTCTAGATTTAATTAATCAGGTAATCTTGTCGTACTTTAATTTTTATTGTAATTGTAATTGTAAATTTAATATTAATTGTAATTTTATTGTTCATATTATAGTTGTAATCACCTGGTAGAGGGACAGAGAAGGCCCGACGGCCTTATCTCTTTCTTACTTACTTACAAATGGCTTTTAAGGAACCCGAAGGTTCATTGCCGCCCTCACATAAGCCCGCCAGCGATCCCTATCCTGTGCAAGATTAATCCAGTCTCTATCATCATATCCCACCTCCCTCAAATCCATTTTAATATTATCTTCCCATCTACGTCTCGGCCTCCCTAAAGGTCTTTTTCCCTCCGGTCTCCCAACTAATACTCTATATGCATTTCTGGATTCGCCCATACGTGCTACATGCCCTGCCCATCTCAAACGTCTGGATTTAATGTTCCTAATTATGTCAGGTGAAGAATACAATGCATGCAGTTCTGTGTTGTGTAACTTTCTCCATTCTCCTGTAACTTCATCCCGCTTAGCCCCAAATATTTTCCTAAGCACCTTATTCTCAAACACCCTTAACTTATGTTCCTCTCTCAGAGTGAGAGTCCAAGTTTCACAACCATACAGAAGAACCGGTAATATAACTGTTTTATCTCTACCTGGTTAAATAAATAAATAAATAAATAAATAAATAAATAAATAAATAAATAAATAAATAAATAAATAAATACTAAATACTAATATTCCACTCCGAACGACCCAAGCCAGTTGCGTTTTGTAATTTTGTGCCGACAGTTTGTGTGAAGCACATGAGACTGTAGTTTTTGCTGATTTTAATACATAAGATTTAAAAAGTGATAGATTTCACAAAAACAAGTGTGGTCAAAAGCTTGAGTAAAAATTTCCTCATAATTTGCCAGAAAGTGTAGTGTCAATGATAGGATCAAGTGCAGTGTATTCACAATCAGCTGTTCCCACACCTTCCATCTCAACATCACAGCCGTCAAAAACACAACCAGACTCCGCAGAAGAGGGTGATGACGGGGAAATTATATTTTTCTCCGCACATGTATGTTTTTCTTATTTTTATTTAGCGATATTTATTATTAATTTTTAGCGACATTTCTGGGGATTTTTTAACAAACTTTGAAGAGATTTAGCTACTTTTTGTTGAAAAGTTAGCGAGATTGTAGAGCGATATGTTGGCAACAGTGTCCTCCCTGACACACTGATGAGATCTCTCCCTAGATTGCCTCGTCACTGAAGATGTCTACCGCAGCTGTAGACGAAACGTCTGACGTAACATCGCCGGTATACCTCGGCCTCTTAGCCCGGAAAACACTCACCCTAATATGAAAGAGTCTATAAAATCGCGTATATTTCGGGTGAATGAAGACTCATATTCTCAAATTATTTTACACAATTTGTAGCCTCACTCTTTATGACAAGCTAACATGACAGTTACACTGTCTGAAATAGTTTAAAAATGCAAAAATCTTATCCATTAGCTGAAACATGATAGGGTGTATCAAAAGTCGACGGCAAAACTTCAGGCATAACGAATAGAAAGAAGAAGTGTGAGCACTCCTATCTGTTCAGCATTGTCGACGGTGACCAAGAGAATTAGTGGCGCTGCGATCGGTATTGCTCAGTTCGAAGCGAATATCCATAAAAGAAGCAGTGGAGTGTTCGTTCATTTCGTTTGCTTTTTTAGTGTAATTAAGTGCGTTAAATACTTTAAGTACCAATACACTAATCTGCAATTATTCGTACACGAGTAACAAGTGAGTAGCTCTCACGATTTATTTATTAAAGGACGCGATTATTATGTTTTTGTGGTGTTATATTTGAAGCAATGCCTTCGTGTTTTGTTCCGGGTTGTAGGGCGTGCGTGTTTCATTTGCTTATGCAAACAGAAGACAATAAAAGAAAATTGAGCGATGGAATGTGGGGCGACATATTTCACGAGTGCATAGACAGTATTACCTCAATTGTAATTCAGCCACCGGGAACAGGATGCTGCTTGGATCATGCCATGGATATCATACCAAAACTAATTTTTCACTATATGAAATATCGGTTCTTCTTCCGGACGAAACAAATCCGACGAGAACTACAAGCTCCGAGAGCCGCCAAATCATCTCGTAAATTCTCCAAAGTGTCGGGCAAGTCGAAAAATCGAAGGAGAATTGGGAGGAAAATTTAAAAGGTACGCAAAACGCGTCCTTGCAAGGGGTTGGGGGCTGTACAAAACTAAATATGTGAGCTCCAAGCCTGTTGGCCACTAGTCTCACTCCGGGTTACGCTGCTCCCCTGAAGGAGCTCTAGATAATTTTGAAGGGGAAGCCGAAATTGGACGTAACCTCTTAGGTACCACATACGCGAGGTGGGCTGAGATTGACCAATTGATCACGGAACGGGGCGAGGAGGAGTTGACTGGTGTTTGCCGTTAGGATGGCAAGACGCCGTCATCTGTTGTTCGATGACAAAGCATGTGAAGGCCGTCGGAAGAAGCGCCGTGAAATCTAATCTGCAATTTGAGAGGTCCCTGTCCTTTCAATTTTTTGCGACTTATTGAGTGACCTCGTATATTTAATAGACTATTAATATTATCTGAACTAGGGCATACATCGTTTATAATAAAGGTGGAATATATATGGGGAAGGGCATATAGGTCCGTGGCCTATTTCTTATAGGGCTCATCCCGACATTTGCCTTACGCCTGAGGAAAACCACGGAATACCTTAGGCGAGATGAGTTTTCTCATGTATAGGAGACTAGCCAATTTGGCTATTATGTAGGAGGTGATTGTTATGAGCCTTGTTGAATCGTCTCAATTTTGAGACAAGCCATTTGGCTATATGATGGCTCAATTACGAAGAGGGGGGAGAGATGTAATTAGTTAATTAATTTAAGTAATAGGGAGATTAATGGGGATATGAGTGCAGGTCCGTGGCCCATTTCTTTTAGGGCTCATCCCGACATTTGTCTTAGCGCCTTAGGAAAACCACGGAAAAACCTTAGGCAGGATGAGTTGTCTCAATATCAGAGACTAGCCAGTTGGCTCTTAGGTTGAATGACTCTATGAATCGATGGATATATACTAGCCAATTGGCTTCGGGCAAGTAACTGTTGGTGAGTATATATTGCATGCCTGCAAGCAGCCCTAAGTTAAGTTTTACATATTAAACTATTATTTGGTTTACAGTGTGATATATATGAATGTGTTTTTCTTTCAAATAGTCTTAATGTTGCAAGTACAATGCCAGTTACGTACGTATATGGAGCGAAAGGTAAACAGTGCAACTTACGTTAAATGTATTTACGTACTTACACACGGAACAGACTGGGCGAACTCTGCACTAGCGCCGCGTGGTATCGGCCGTTTGAATTAACAGAGTGCGACCACTACTTCTTTTTATTCGTTATGCTTCGGGATTAGATTCCTCATATAGAGAGAAGAAAAAAAAATGATATTACAACATGGGTCCGGAAATACATAATTACAGAGTTATGCGAACTTTTATTAATGTTATTGCATTCTGGTATGCCTGGATCACTGGACTAAAATGACAAATTCTGGTTACAAATGTTGTATGGGTAATTGTTGCGAATTAAATTGATGTTGACCTGAATATCTCTTAGCACCCGCAAATGATTTCCCGTAGTCTCAATTTATGTAGCCGCATCTAATAGATTGTAAGTTTATAGGGCTAACGGCTTCGAAGCTGGGTACCTGGTTCTAATGAAGTGCACTGGTAGCAATCTAACATGGGGGCATGAGATAGTTACTCTGCCTGCCATTAAAAATTCATTTCACTAAATCCCCCAGGTAAAAAAAAAAGCTTATTAATTAGTTCAAGAAAATTATGTGTTTTTCCTGCTTCGGCATTGGGTACATGCACGTATTGTAGTTCTAAAAAAATTATAGGTTTTCCAAAACAAACTTTTAAGATTCATTACAGGACTTCCTAGAATAACACCTGTCAGAGTTGGGCAACACGATTCTTTTTCAAAAGTCGATTCCAACGATTCAATCACACATTACGAATCGATTCTAACGATTCGTTCACGATTCTTCTCAGTCTGCGATTCCAACTATTCTTTTGAATCGTCAACGAGTTCACGTTTCTTCCCAGTCTGCGATTCCAACTATTCTTTTGAATCGTCGCAAGACACTTTCCTTTGCAAACCACGCGTAGAACAAAAACGTTCTACATCTCTCTCATAGATGGCATAAGAGGCGAGACATTGGATTGTCTCTTTCTCATTGGCTGGAACCATTCAGTATGAACTCCATTAGTCTACAAAATTACCCAAGATAATGTCTCTAAATTATAATTTATCAACTGAACCTTATTATGAAGTACATTTTTTGCATTACATCTCTATTTAACTATGCAAATTTCAGGTTTGTGTTCATTATTTTCCATACTTAACAAATGCAGTACATATTTTGATTTCACTCTCGCTCGGGAGCATTCGACACGGTTCGGAAATGTCCGTTGACAGGTTACATCAAACAACGAATAGAATCGTGGGTTACGATACCATGCCGATTCCTTCATATTCTTTTGAATGACGATTCGTTACGATTCTTTTGAATGACGATTCGTTGATAACACGAATCGATTCTTACGATTCTTTATTATTAGTCGTTCGAATGAACGATTCGTTCACGAATCGACCCAACTCTACTGTCAGATTGATTCATAAAGAACTCGAAATTTTGACAATTCAAGAATATATTTCAAATCAAGCCTTCTGCACGTACACCAAATCGTACAGCAGCAACAAACCATTAATTTCTACCCTCGGTAACTACATCCCTGCTTTAGATAAACACAGAAGACCTAAGAGCGTACTCCACCCTCTAGCTTGGAACGACAACGTACAAGACGAAAATCAACTTGCACACTAAACAGCCACATGACTCGACACACAGACATTAATGCACTAATAATGTTATTTCTCTGTTTCAGGGTCATCACGTTATTGACTTCATAGCTGTATTGCACATATTTTCTTGTAAATAATTTTTATGGATTTTTTAATGTATTTGTATTTTAAATCATGATTAAAAGACAACCTTCCATCTCAATATATACAGACCCCACTATAGCCAATTGGCTTGTCGTCAGCACGACACCTCATCCTGCTCTAGTTTTTTCCGTGGTTTCCCTTGAGTAATAAGACAAATGTCGGGATGAGCCCTAAAAGAAATGGGCCACGGACCACTTCCCTTCCCCCACTCTTTTCTCTTCTACCATCACAATGAACTTGCTAATTTCTTAGACTATTTCGTTTATATGACGTCATTCCATTTTTGACCAATGAAGTGTAATGAAATTTTGAATTCCAACCAATCGTAGTCAGACTTTGCGATAATTTTTGCAGCTAGATTTATCGCTATCAATTTATCGCATGGTCGTTCTTTTGTTTAGTCGTTGTCGCCAACTGTTTCCCCGTAAATTGATCATCATGAATACATTAAGATGCAACAACACGGTTAAACTTTTCTTTCAACTTTAAAGCAATGAATGCAAAATTGATATTTAATATTTTATAATTAATATATTTACGCAGTGAAGACGACATTCAAAACGTCGCACCATGTAGACACAAAATCGTCATGCATCTTAATTGAACGTACCTTTTAAACTTGATTCTTTTAAGATGCTTCCCAGATTGCACGCATACGCGTTTGGAATATTGAACTGTGTAGATGCAGCTTTAGCTCCGTTACACACTACAGCGAGAATGCGTTTGTCGAGCTATAAAAAATGCTTTCGTGTAGCACTGATTGTAACGGTCGAAATAAGACACAGCTGACATTGGCCCCGTTCCTACAGGTAATATAACCTATAAGTAGCCTCTGAAATTGTATCTTGTGAATGAAACATTTAATACAAAGTCAGATGTTCAAATTTATGTAACATCATCGCATATGAAACCCAATGAACTTGCATAGTAATAATAAGGTCTTTTCATCAAACTGCCTTCCGTATGGCGTAATAAAATTCGTGTTTTAATTAGGCCTATCTATGCAGAGATTGCTGCACTGTGTAGAAACATGTCTCGCTGTGAATACATAAGCTTTGTTATATAGCTGTCCCCACTGTTACTGTTAAATTAAATTATGATTTCAGCAGATAATGAAAATGTATTTATGTTATAATAATGAGAGAAAAGTGCAATACATGTAATTAACACTGTTAAACCTGTATTTCGCATTTCACAATTGGCATTACTGAATAATAACGTCGAATTTTTTTATTGCAGTAATCGATATTCATCTACTAGTATTTCAACTTCACAATGTCTGAATAGGTGAAGTATTCGTTAATAAACAATTATTAACACTTTGTGATCGAATTTTAGGGATATATTATTTACATTTTTGTTTTATTCACGAAATAGTCCTAATAAATGCCACTCGAGGTCGGAGATTTCCCAGATAAATCCACGAGCTTCGCTCGTGGATTTATCGGCAAATATAGCATGGGGCATGAGATATTTACTCTGCCTGCCATAATAAAATTCACTTCAATTAAATTCCCCAATGTAAAAAAAAAAAGCTTTTGTGAAGTCTGTTTTCTGTGGTTTACAGGCTGCAGTGATATACACAAACGAAGAACTTGCGTGTATGGTTTAGCGGACAGTAATTCTTTGAGGCGCGTCGCATGTAGCTTATCAGGAATGATACCCAACGCGCAGATTGCACTGGATTAGTAGAAGTGAACCAATTACACGGCCGCCACGTTCTCCTGATTTAAAGACCCTAGAATCTCACCTTTGGAGTAGAGATGGGAACGATATATCGGTTTTTACGAAATACCGATATTTTCGTTTCGATATAGCGATATATCAATATCGAAATTTTTATCCAATGTATCGTATAATATATCGGTTTTTCTCATAAATTTATCGATTTTTTTTAATTATCATTATCAACAACAACAAAATCCACGCTAGATAACTCCGATAATTCCCGAGAGATGGCGCTACTGAAAGTGGACAGTTACACAATTGTGCAACCTCACTCAATACTTTGTTCTAATTGGCTGGACTGACATTCTCCCACTCTGAAAGGGAACCGTCTGACCTCAAAACGGGTATCAAAATTTTTATTTCTATATTCTCAAATGGAAAGAGAAACAAGGATTTAATACCGATGTGACATTTGTTTACGGCTATGATTTCTATGCACAACCTAGTGCTGACATTCTGTGTTCTTAATATAATTATCTTTTAGTGCATAAAAATTCTATCCTTGTAATCACCACCATTTTTGTTTGGAATGTTGGAGTGTAGCATTAACTTGCAATGGGAACTTACTATAGAAGGATTATATCAAATCAACTGTGAAGTTTGTTAAAGTTGTAACATTCTAAGTACGGTTTACTTACATTTAAAAATAATTCAAGTTCTGTTTACTTAAATTTAAAAATGATACGTTGTTAGGTAGAAACGAGCATTATATCTGTGTCCTGGATTGAATCCTATATAATATTAGAATAATTGAATCGTGTTCCAGTATCAAATACTCAACCATGTAGAGTTCACTTAACTCTTTCCCACTATATCATTTAAGTTCCTTTGCCTCCACCATAATTTTGATTTACGTTAGGACCTACATCATATCGTCGTGTGAATGCAAGAACTAGGTAACTCGAAATTTGCGTTTTTAAGTTACCGGTACCTCTTTTATAGCATAGCAAAAATCGCACAAATGTAATGCAAGAACTAGGTAACTGATCGAACGATACCAGCGACATTATTTTCCAATATAACAAATAGGTAAATGAAAACGAAACATATTCCTTTGTGAAATAAATAAGTAAATAAGCAATGTTACAAAATATGAAAAATCAAGTTACCTAGTTCTTGCATTCGCACAACGATATGGTATTCATACGGTCTTACTAATAAACCGTGTACAGTTTTTATACGAGACTTATGCGGAGTTGAGACATAAAACGTTACTAATAAACCATGCATAAGCGATGGATGTATAAACAGTCTGTAAGTATACAATGGGAGTTGCCTTGCAATAGTTATATACACGAAACCCCTTGTTTAAACGTTGTATATAGAGAGAAAATGGCCGCCCCTCTAACAGCTGTTCGTATCGACTGTCATTTTATGATGATAGATGCCTTGTAACCACAGAAGAACACACCAAAGAGCACAGAATAAGTAGAATAATATTGCTGTAGCTTGTACTCTTTGACCAAAATATAGTGTGGTAATCGATCAGAGCCAGTTGTACTATGGATACTTAACACGACACACTAGAGCGCTCTACCGGATGCAATAGAGAATCTCAGATATTCTATTACCTTTTGTAATGAAGTAATGACGAAACTATGACGTAGCTGCGTTAACAGTTATACTGTTATACACGATGTATGTTGTGATTATTAGTAAGGAATTTACACACGACTTATAAACGAGCTACTCATTGTATAAATATAAGACAGTTAAACGTCTGTATATAGAGTTTTTATTAGTAAGACCGATAATGTATTGTTTATTGTTACAATAAAATTTTACATTTATGCTTTTGACTGTTATGATGTTAATTTCAATGGTAAAAAGAAATATTAAAATTTAAGTAATTTTATTATAATACAATAAATGTACGCTTGAAAATGCAATTTGCTTACGGAATAGCGATATATCGATAATCGTTCGATATATCGATATATTTTCTGCAATATATATATCGTTTATCGAAATTAGGTTTGCAACATATTGCAATATCAATATATGGGTATTTAATTTATTTTTTCCATCACTACTTTGGAGACACAAATTTTTTTTGTGTGTTTCGACTGCTGTAGATGATGAACTAATTCTCTGGGCACGCATTGTGGCAGTCTGTCAGACAGGACGCACTACACCTGGCATTTTGATCGTGTTCGGGACTCAATGTGAAGACAAGCGGAGGTCTGTATTCAGGGAGGAGGAGGTCACTTTGAACATTTCATCTGATACGTGAACAGAGCACTCCAACTGGTAAGTCTAATAACTCTGTAATTATGCATTTCCGGAACCATGTTGTAATTTATTTTTTTCTTCTCTATATGAGGAATCCATTCCTTAAGTTTTCCGTCGAGTTTTGATACACCCTGTATGTCAGAAATTATCACTGCCTGTACATTATAAACATCTCGTACATTTTACTCTGATAAGGCCAATCAGGAAATACACTCTTCCATATCGGACTGTTTCCTACACTCAAATCAAGAGGATTCAAAGTTTCTCAGATTAGTAACAGCAGCAGCCACGTACGTGCGAAATACCACCACACACGATGCTGTAGACCAGGGGTGATCAACTCAAGCTGATCTTACGAAATACTGTGTTCATTCTCGTGCACTAACGATCAAAAAATAACAACGCTGGCATCGCTAGTATTGGGGACAATCTCCTCTCACATACTGCTCCTGTGCAGAAAAGATTACTCTTGCACAAAAGGCACGAGTTTGTGACCACTGATGTAGGCTTTACGGAGGTGCATACAATTCTCTGCATGAGCTACAGAAAATTACATAAATATATGTCATTAAAATAATTGATAAAAATTATCCATCCAACTTACGAATGTGAAGATTAAAAAGAAAAGTACATACTGCTTTGTGACAGTAAATCTGTTCGTATCGGGACTATCACTGGACAGCTCCCCGAATACAGATTTGATTTTTAATTACGTTTAATTTCAGAAAAACAAAATTATAAAAGTATAATTTCTGAAGTTCTTCTTGTTATTAAAAAGTATTCAACCAATTCCACCCCCCCCCCAAAAAAAACAAGATTTCATTATTCCAGAGAGATAAACTTTAGGGGCCGTATTCATAGACATTCTTAGCGCGGGCTTCAGGTGGATGATCAGCGAACTAACCTTTTTCTTATTCATAAACCAGTGTTAGCGATATGATATGATATGATATGATATGATATGATATGATATGATATGATATGATATGATATGATATGATATGATATGATATGATATATGATATGATATGATATGATATGATATAATATATGGTATGATATGATATATGATATGATATGATATGATATGATATGATATGATATGATATGATATGATATGATATGATATGATATGATATGATATATGATACGATATGATAGGATATGATACGATATATGATACGAGATATGATACGAGATACGATACGATACGATACGATATGATATGATATATGATATGATATATGATATGATATATGGTATGATATGATATATGGTATGATATGATATATGGTATGATATGATATGATATGATATATGATATGATATGATATGATATATGATATGATATGATATGATATGATATGATATGATATGATATGATATGATATGATATGATATATGATATGATATGATATATGACATATGATATGATATGATATATAGTATGATATGATATATGATATGATATGATATGATATATGATATGATATATGATATATGATATGATATGATATGATGTGATATGATATGATATGATATGATATGATATGATATGATATGATATGATATGATATGATATGATATGATATGATATGATATGATATGATATGATATGATATGATATATGATATATGATATATGATATGATATATGACATGATATGATATATAGTATGATATGATATGATATGATATGATATGATATGATATGATATGATATGATATGATATGATATGATATGAATCCCGTACAAGTAACCAGCCGATAAGGGGCTAGTTTAGCACGCTCGTAGCGCGGGCTAGCGAAATGCCTATGGATAGCACCGTAGGTTTTTATTATTTCTGACGAACATAAGAACTCTATCTCGGTCTTCAGGTGACCTGAAAAGGGGACGACAGGGGTATCGCATGGGGAATTCCATAGAAGAAATACGAGCGATTCACATAAAACAGGTGTTTTTCAAAAATGTTCTTATTTCTGTTTCATAGAAGCTACGAAGTTGCAACTTATTTTTAAAAGTAAAGTATCTCTGGAAGAATTTGCTTACCTTCACACCAGATGCTGAATATGACCTTCTTGTACGTACATCCTATCATGCAACCAAAACTGGAAAGAAAATAACTCCTTTATAAAAGCAGTTAACAACGTAAAACAGTGAACAGGTTTAACAATAATACAGGAACTCGTTTAAAGGGTTAGGTACAGCTTACAGCAGTAATATTTTTGGAAATATTCAACATTTTTTTTTCCTCCATTACTGTATCTTGTATCTTGTACAGTATGAAAAAAATATTTTTATGATTAAAAGAAAATTATATTTTTTCAAAATTCATAATAGTGGTAGTTCACTGTGATGTTTACAATATCATGCTCTTTCGACTACATTCCTTAATAAATATATTTTTTTATTTGTGTTAGAAGAAAATACTGATATTTGACTGTTTTTAAATGAATTTATTTTTATCAGACAATCTATCAAAGGTATAAAAGTAATTTTGCATCATATTGTAGATATGACATGCATATATACACACACAAAAAATTCATCACAGAATGTTGGATAGTTTTTGAGTTATGTGGGAAAAACATCATCAATGCACAGTGAACTGAATTTTGAAAAAAAAATGTAAATAATTTTCTTAAATCGTGAAAATATTTTTCCCATATAGCAGAAGGACAGTATTTGGGGCTAAGCAGGATGAAGCTACAGGAGAATGGAGAAAGTTACACAACACAGAACTGCACGCATTCTATTCTTCACCTAACATAATTAGGAACATTAAATCCAGACGTTTGAAATGGGCAGGACATGTAGCACGTATGGGCGAATCCAGAAATGCATATACAGTGTAAGTTGGGGGACCGGAAGGAAAAAGACCTTTAGGGAGGCAAAAACGTAGATGGGAGGATAATATTAAAATGGATTTGAGGGAGGTGGGGTGTGATGATAGAGACTGGATTAATCTTGCACAGGATAGGAACCGATGGCGGGCTTATGTGAGGGCGGCAATGAACCTTCGGGTTCCTTAAAAGCCATTTGTAAGTAAGTAAGTAAGCAGAAGGACAGTGTTTTGCACATACTAATTTTCATTATTGTACAAGATACAGTAAGGAGGAAAAATGTTGAATATTTTCAAAATTTTACTGCTGTAAGCTGTACCTAACCCCTTAAACTAATGAAATCGAAAACATATGAGACAAGTGACAGCGAATTTCTAACAGTAGTAGGAGGGGAAAAAGTGTCTTCTGATATTATTATAGTGACGACACTATAACTCAGGAATGTCAAAACCCTGCACATTGTGCAGTCGCGCACATTGTGTACTTGTCTCTGTGCGATGTGAAGTACCTATTCCCCTACCTGGAGGGAGTGAATCGGCTTGGAGGGGAACGCGACAGGGCTGTACATTACCTGCAGTATCAGAACAGCTTTGGTTTCAGTAACACAGATCAGTACGGGTGTGCTCATTGAGCTGTGATTGTGAATGCGTTATGAAAAATAAAGTGAGGAGTCCACAGATATAACGAGGAAGAGAAATCACGAATCATATAACGTAACTGTTATGATGTTTTCCGCAGCCAATAGTAATTATTTTAAAAGAAAGGCTTTCATCATATCATGTGGACGTAATAGTGATGTGAGAATTTAAATCAGATTAGTAAAGTTCTCAAAATATGATATTCGCCAGCTCTTATTTCTTAATTAGTGCTCTCACGGCAAAACAAACATGACAATGATGTTGTTTTGGAGTCTGTACTAACACAGCCATCAATGGTTAGACGACTTACAACTTTTATTTGATAAGCTGATAAGTGATGATAATATTGAGTGAAGAATACATGCGAGGGTCTTGAGGTTGTAAGGAAGGAAGAAAGCAACTATTTGTAAGGCGGAAAAATTTTCTGGAAAAATAATACATAATGGCGAATTTTCCATCTCACGTTACTATATTATCTTAATATACTAACGTTAATAAATCTTTAAACCTCACATAAAGAAAGTGTCCTCGCTTTACAGCTTGTGAAGTACTCTATTAACTCAATTCAGTAACTCTCCCAACTTGCTGATACTTGCTCTCAAGGTTTTCCAAATAAACTATATATAAATTTAAATTCAAGCTTAATTTATCCAATTTATTAATAATGTGAATTTATATTAATATACAGCAAGGAAATAATTCCAGTGTAAAAGCCTCACAATGTTCTATTGCATGTAATTGGGAGTAAAATATTTTCTTTAACATTTGTGCACCAATGGTCCCAATAATGCTGGAACAATGAAAGAGTATTACTTTGAAATAATCAGTACCTACTACGTAAAATGAAATACTGTGTTCGTTTTTTGTTGTTTCGAAATTACTGCAATATTTATATTTTCTTCAAATATGTATACCAATTATGTAAATAAATGATTCTTTACAAACGACTCCTTTGTGAATTGTAACTGAGTAAGTCTATTGTTTCTTGTGTTACAATTATTGTCAAATATAGACACTGACAATAATTGTGTGTTATCCTTCTGCTAAGTATGTTTATAATGTCCAAATGTCAATTTAATTGAACACTAGAAGCGCAGAATAGATTCTTGTACATTCACCCCTGCTAAGAACTGGTAAGAACAACACGTGAATGACGCAATCTGCACAGACCGGCGTCACACGCACATACACTGCACTTTCAGTGTCTGATTTCTGACATGCCTGCTATAACTTGTCAAAAAATTCATTAGCAGGAAATAATGCACGTAAACTTTATGTTATTTTCAGAAATGGTTCTACTTCATCTGGAATAAGATTGGAGATAAAGAGAAATAAAAACGCGGGAAGAGAGATAAAGGAAGTGGAGGAAAGTTTGGAACAAAACGACAAAAAGAATAAAATAAATGAAACAGAAGAAGTGTGGGCAGGGAAGAGATTAGCAGAATTTTGAACACAAATAAGAGAGAGAAAGTATAAAGAAAAATGGGAAAGAAGAAGGTTGAGAAAGAAAGGAACACAAGCATGAGAAACAAATGAAAGAAGAAACAGTTGAAACTAGGAAAATGTTAGTCTGTATTTTTGTATTCTTTAACATTGCACTTTTGAGTTTCCACTTAATTTTATGCATACTTTTAAGAAGATCCTCATCAGGACAGTATCAAAGCAATTACTTCTGGAGCACCCTTAACCGGTCTGTTGTTAGCACGGATTTATAATCAGTTACACAGATTGCGAAAAGTTCCCACAAGGATGTTCTACGCCTCGAATGCAGACGCTATGCCTACGAAGGAAACGTAACTTGAAGCCACGAGATAACTCCATCCCTCTTGTTATTTATACGTTTACTCAAGGGCATGGTGCTCCATCGTGCTATGTAAATCAGTTTGAGCTCTCTGCTAAATCCCAAAAATAGAACACGAAACTCGTAATTATGTCTCCAATTTGCGACCACTGATTATTAATTAAATGAAGGTCGTTCATTCATTTATTTTATTCCATAGATCTTACATGAGCAATGACGCTTTAAGATGTGGAACAAGTCAAAATTTTACAATATTGCAATTACAATATTTACAAATTTTTGCAATATTTTACCATTTTTACAGTTTTACAATTTAGTAATTTTCTACAATTTTGTACAATTTTTTACAATATTTTGGCGAGATGTAGTGAGATGAGGTGAGGTCCGAGGATTCGCCAAAAGATTACCCGGCACTTGCCTTTTCGTTGGGGAAAACCTCGGAAAAACCCAACCAGGTAATCAAATCAAAGGGGTGAAATGAAGTGATGCCGAGGACTCGCCATTTTATTGATCTAATGACAACAAATATGTTGTTATTGTTGTTGTTTTCTAATCCCAGGCGTTTGACAATAAAGTCATTTGACCTCTTGCACTCCAATATTTTTCAAAGATATTAGCCACTGACGCACAGATTTTGAGGTGTTCCGAATCCATTTCTTGGTTTGAGTTGCACAATGGGCAGTTAGGGGACTGATATATTCCAATTCTATGCAGGTGTTTGGCCAAACAATCATGGCCTGTTGCCAATCTAAATGCAGTTACAGACGATTTTCGTGGTAAATCGGGAATCAACTGTGGATTATGATGCAGAGAGTTCCATTTTTTCTCTTGAGATTGTATTATCAAATTTTGTTTGTTGAAGTCTAAGTATGTAGATTTAATAAATCTTTTCACAGAGTAATACGTAGATTTAGTAACAGGTCTGTAAGTAGCAGTGCTGGCCTTCTTTGCTAAAGCATCCGCATTCTCTTTTCCCAGGATTCCACAGTGGGATGGTATCCATGGAATACAATTCTTTTATTGAGTGATATTAATTGAGAGAGCATTTTAGTTATTTCTGGTGTTTGAGATGAAGGTGTGTGTTTAGAGACTATTGATAGAATAGCTGCTTTGGAGTCTGACAATATAACTGCATTTTAAAATTTATTGATGTGGCATAGAAGATTCCTGAGACTTTCACTTATTGCAATGATTTCTCCATCAAAACTTGTTGTTCCATATTCAAGAGATCTATAAAGTGAGAAGAGACAGCACGTAACACCTGCACCTGCACCTTGTTCCCTGGAGATCAAGGATCCATCGGTGTATAAATGAAGCCAATTTTGTGGAGGGTAAAAGTAAAGTTATCCCCGTAACATGCCATGAAGGCATTTGGGGGGCATGGAGGTAGAGCCCCATGCTTTCCATGACCTCGGCACTAGAATGAGGTGGTGTGGTCGGCACCACGCTCTGACCGCCTTTTACCCCCGGGAAAGACCCGGTACTCAATTTTATAGGAGGCTGAGTGAACCTCGGGGCCGTTCTGAAAGTTTGGCAACGAGAAAAAATCCTGTCACCACCTGGGATCGAACCCCGGACCTTCCAGTCCATAGCCAGCTGCTCTACCATTTTGTGGAGGGTACCTAATATTAATTGTCTCTAAAGACAATTGTTTCATTATTTCAGTGTTTGCTTCTCATTTCAGTATTTCTTCTGTTAAATTTAGATTATACTCTAATAGAGTTAAAGGATTTGGTTTAATTTGTAGGTTTTCTTTTAAATGCGGGATATTGATTTTCTGTTTTAATTCTTGAACCATGGATATCAAACTTTCTTGAGTTTTTAATCTACAGAAAGGTCTGTATGAATGCCAACAAATATACACTTTGTTCAGTATAATAAAAAAACACAACAAATGGCGAATCGGAAAATTCGATCCTCCTTACAGTCATGTGTTTGGGTCCTAACTAGCGACATGCATAACAAATGCTATGTTCGGTTCAAGTTCATCGAGAATGGTGAAGTTCGATGTTCGTTCTGCAGAAGAAGGCCTGTCATGTTTGTTTCACCATGTTATAAAAATATTCGCTGTCCTCCACTCTCATTTCTTCATGTCTTAACAGCTTACGGATTTTAGCGCAGATCTTGAAATTAGTTTTTCATATGAAATGAGAGGAATTTTGTAACATCTTGATTGCCTCTCATATGTTCGACCATTCTAAGACACTAGTCCTAACCCATTAAAACGTAAACCTATCGAAGTCGCCTCTCGTTTATGTTATGCAGAAAAATGCAATTTTTAGAATAAAATTTTGTGTGCGTGTGGGTGTATTGTATTTATTAACATTCCATGGTATTCGTACATTGCTTCACGGCTAGAATATGAAACAAATCAAAAAACTTAATACTACTATAAGTCTTACAGTCTTACTAATAAACAGTGTATAGTTTTTATACGAGACTTATGCAGAGTTGAGACAGAAAACGTTACTAATAAACCATGCATAAGCGATGGATGTATAAACAGTCTGTAACTGTACATGGGGAAAGTTTTTCAGTAGTTATATACACGAAACCCCTTGTTTAAGAGTTGTATATAGAGAAAAAAATGGCCGCCTCTCTAACAGCTGTTCGTATCGATTGTCATTTTATGATGATGGTTGCCTTGTAACCAAAGAAGAACAAACCAAAGAGCACAGAATAATTAGAATAATATTGCTGTAGCTTGTACTCTTTGACCAAAATATGTGGTCATCGATTAGAGCCAGTTGCACTATCGATACTTAACACGCTACACTAGAGCGCTCTACCGGAAGCAATAGAGAACCTCAGATATTCTATTACCTTTCGGAACGAAGTAATGACGAAACTATGACGTAGCTGTCTAACAGTTGTACTGTTATACACGACGTATGTAGTGATTATTAGTAAGGAATTTACACACGACTTATAAACGAGTTACTCATTGTATAAGACAGTTAAACGTCTGTATATAGAGTTTTTATTAGTAAGGCCGTTAGTTTACAGTCACAGTCTAGTTGAAATATATACAGAAGAGGTTTTCAATATTGTCTACTAGTACAACACTAAGTTTTAGTATCAATTTCATGAAGCGTTGTTGAATGTCATGAATTCACCTACAGAACAGAAGGCGTGAGAAATTAGGTACTTCTTCAATTTGACCCTAAATAATCTTATGTTTTATGTTGTATATTGTAATTAAGAACCTTCAAAAACAGTAATAAGTTCTCGCCTATCTTTATGGAAGTTTCGGACGACATTTATTTATTTATTTATTTATTTATATATTTATTCATTTACTTATTTATTCATTTACTTATTTATTTATTTATTTATTTATTTACTTATTTACTTACTTACTGGCTTTTAAGGAACCCGGAGGTTCATTGCCGCCCTCACATAAGCCCATTTGTCCCTATCCTGAGCAAGATTAATCCAGTCTCTTTCATCATATCCCACCTCCCTCAAATCCATTTTAATATTATCCTCCCTTCTACGTCTCGGCCTCCACAAAGGTCTTTTCTCCTCCGGCCTTCCAACTGACACTCTATATGCACTTCTGAATTCGCTCATACGTGCTACATGCACTGCCTATCTCAAACGTCTGGATTTAATATTCCTAATTATGTCAGGTGAAGTATACAATGCGTGCAGTTCTGTGTTGTGTAACTTTCTCCATTCTCCTGTAACTTCATCCCTCTTAGCCCCAAATATTTTCCGAAGCAACTTATTCTCAAACCCCCTTAATCTATGTTCCTCTCAAAGTGAGAGTCCAATTTTCACAACCATAAAGAACAAACGGTAATTTCCTCCCGAGTATCATTTATATCTGTTACTGTTGCTCCCAGGTATTTGAATTTTTCCACCTCTTCAAAGGATAAATTTCCAATTTTTATATTTCCATTTCGTACAATATTCTTGTCACGAGACATAATCATATACTTTGTCTCATCGGGATTTATTTGTTTATTTATTTATTTATTTACTTATTTATTCATTTACTTATTTATTTATTTGCTTATTTACTCATTTATTGGCTTTTAAGGAACCCGGAGGTTTATGGCCACCCTCACATAAGCCAATTTGTCCCTATCCTGAGCAAGATTAATAATCCATTCTCTATCATCATATCCCATCTCCGTGAAATTAATTTTAATATTATCCTCCCTTCTACGTCTCGGCCTCCCCAAAGGTCTTTTTTCCTCCGGCCTTCCAACTGACACTCTATATGCACTTCTGAATTCGCTCATACGTGCTACATGCACTGCCTATCTCAAACGTCTGGATTTAATATTCCTAATTATGTCAGGTGAAGTATACAATGCGTGCAGTTCTGTGTTGTGTAACTTTCTCCATTCTCCTGTAACTTCATCCCTCTTAGCCTCAAATATTTTCCGATGCACCTTATTCTCAAACCCCCTTAATCTATGTTCCTCTCTGAAAGTGAGAGTCCAATTTTCAAAACCATAAAGAAAAACCGGTAATTTCCTCCCGAGTATCATTTATATTTGTTACTGTTGCTCCCAGGTATTTGAATTTTTCCACCTCTTCAAAGGATAAATTTCCAATTTTCATATTTCCATTTCGTACAATATTCTCGTCACTAGACATAATCATATACTTTGTCTCATCGGGATTTATTTATTTATTTATATATTTATTTATTTATTTATTTACTTATTTATTCATTTACTTATTTATTTATTTACTTATTTATTTATTTGCTTATTTACTCACTTATTGACTTTTAAGGAACCCGGAGGTTCATTGCCACCCTCACATAAGCCAATTTGTCCCTATCCTGAGCAAGATTAATAATCCATTCTCTATCATCATATCCCATCACCGTGAAATTAATTTTAATATTATCCTCCCTTCTACGTCTCGGCCTCCCCAAAGGTCTTTTTTTCCTCCGGCCTTCCAACTGACACTCTATATGCGCTTCTGAATTCGCCCATACGTGCTACATGCACTGCCCATCTCAAACGTCTGGATTTAATATTCCTAATTATGTCAGATGAAGTATACAATGCGTGCAGTTCTGTGTTGTGTAACTTTCTCCATTCTCCTGTAACTTCATCCATCTTAGCCCCAAATATTTTCCGATGCACCTTATTCTCAAACCCCCTTAATCTATGTTCCTCTCTGAAAGTGAGAGTCCAATTTTCACAACCATAAAGAAAAACCGGTAATTTCCTCCCGAGTATCATTTATATTTGTTACTGTTGCTCCCAGGTATTTGAATTTTTCCACCTCTTCAAAGGATAAATTTCCAATTTTCATATTTCCATTTCGTACAATATTCTCGTCACGAGACATAATCATATACTTTGTCCATCGGGATTTATTTATTTATTTATATATTTATTTATTTATTTATTTACTTATTTATTCATTTACTTATTTATTTATTTATTTACTTATTTATTTATTTGCTTATTTACTCACTTATTGGCTTTTAAGGAACTCGGAGGTTCATTGCCACCCTCACATAAGCCAATTTGTCCCTATCCTGAGCAAGATTAATAATCCATTCTCTATCATCATATCCCATCTCCGTGAAATTAATTTTAATATTATCCTCCCTTCTACGTCTCGGCCTCCCCAAAGGTCTTTTTTCCTCCGGCCTTCCAACTGACACTCTATATGCACTTCTGAATTCGCTCATACGTGCTACATGCACTGCCCATCTCAAACGTCTGGATTTAATATTCCTAATTATGTCAGGTGAAGTATAGAATGCGTGCAGTTCTGTGTTGTGTAACTTTCTCCATTCTCCTGTAACTTCATCCCTCTTAGCCCCAAATATTTTCCGAAGCACCTTATTCTCAAACCCCCTTAATCTATGTTCCTCTCTCAAAGTGAGAGTCCAATTTTCACAACCATAAAGAACAACCGGTAATTTCCTCCCGAGTATCATTTATATTTGTTACTGTTGCTCCAAGGTATTTGAATTTTTCCACCTCTTCAAAGGATAAATTTCCAATGTTTATATTTCCATTTCGTACAATATTCTCGTCACGAGACATAATCATATACTTTGTCTCATTGGAATTTATTTATTTATGTATTTATTTATTTATTTATTTATTTATTTATTTATTTATTTATTTATTTATTTATTTATTTATTTATTTACTTATTTATTTATTTATTCTAGTGTAGTTTTGTAGTTTAGACCAACAGGCCTTCTCTTCCACACCACCATATATATGCTACTTGTGGACAGTCGTGTGAAATTGTTGCCTACATACAGGAGGACTCTCATCAAGTTTTAATTCAGTATATTTACAAACAATTTTAATACAAATAACGTTGTATGTTTTTCATATACGAATACTGCGACGTAGGCTTCTAACGGCTTCTATTGGACGAAATTTAAGGGAAAACAAGAGCTGCAAATATGACTGATCTGTGAAAACCGGAAAACCTCAGTACACGGCATACCATTCTTTATGAGAAATCTCCCACACATTTGTAATGTCAAATGGACAACGGAGTAGGCAGATTTCTATACAATATCAGACTATTTTCATGTACTGCGCGAAGTATCAGGGGCAAAAATAACGCAGCTTTTACATATCGGAATTAGTACGCTAACACTTGCGTAATTAAAAATTCTCTTTCTAGGAAAACACAGAAGTGTTCACATGGAAAAGGTTCTATATTAGTTTGCTTTAATGTGTTCATAACTGTGTTCGTTTTTATTAAATGCGAATTAAACGTACACTCTTTTAAAATTAAGCTTTATAATGGAAAAACACAATTACAGTGAAATATTTATGAATGTGTGTTTAAAATAATTTCGTAAATGTAAGTGGAAATCATTTTATTGAATGGCTAAAATGCACGATTCAGGAAATGAGGTCAAATTCTAAGAATGCATCGGCTCCATAGACGAAAAACTATGACAAACAAAATTGAAAGGCTACCACACTCTAATCAGATTAATATCTTCCTTGAAAATGTCTCATCAAAAAAATTTACAAGTAAGCAAACATAAGAAACAATCTAAAATATTGCAGACATTCTTTTTTATTTATTTAAATCTGACTCATATATGCAAAACACTGATTAGCATAAAGAGAATACATACATTAAAAATGAAGAATATCAAGATTAATACATGAAATATAATAAATGGAGCAATTTCAATAGGCCTACTACAATTTTTTAAGTGTTCTTGTTTCAGTAATATTGTACAACAAAGACTTGACAGCATTCCTCAATAAAAATTACTTCACTGAAAAATGTAATCCTTACTTAATAGTGGATTCTAGACTAGCTTAACCCAAGCTTTCCTTCTACTTACTTACTTACAAATGGCTTTTAAGGAACCCGAAGGTTCATTGCCTTCCTCACATAAGCCCGCCATCGGTCCCTATCCTGTGCAAGATTAATCCAGTCTCTATCATTATACCCCACCTCCCTCAAATCCATTTTAACATTATCTTCCCATTTTAACATTATCGTCTCGGCCTCCCTAAAGGTCTTTTTCCCTCCGGTCTCCCAACTAACACTCTATATACATTTCTGGATTCGCCCATACGTGCTACATGCCCTGCCCATCTCAAACGTCTGGATTTTAAGTTCCTAATTACGTCAGGTGAAGAATACAATGCGTGCAGTTCTGTGTTGCGTAACTTTCTCCATTCTCCTGTAACTTCATCCCTCTTAGCCCCAAATATTTTCCTAAGCACCTTATTCTCAAACACCCTTAACCTATGTTCCTCTCTCAGAGTGAGAGTCCAAGTTTCACAACCATACAGAACAACCGGTAATATAACTGTTTTATAAATTCTAACTTTCAGATTTTTTGACAGCAGACTGGATGATAAGAGCTTCTCAACCGAATAATAACACGCATTTCCCATATTTATTCTGCGTTTAATTTCCTCTCGAGTGGCATTTATATTTCCTTCCACTAGTAAATAAAATACTATAAATGAAAATAATGTGGTTCATGACAAGTGACAAATATTGAAGAGAAATATTCTGAAACTAGCAAAAAAGCGCTTGGGCCAAGACAAGTTTTAGCGACAAATGTAATGAAACACAAATCTTACATCTCGATTTTGTCAGAAGATTAAAAGAAAACTGGTAGAAACTAAAAGAAAACTTCATTTAACACAGTAATGAAAATATTTACTGAACTGAAAATGTATATGAAGACATGAAGATGACTTACTTTCCTCTAATGTTCTCTATATAAAGAAAAATGTTCAAAATGCGGTGTTCTGTGCTTGTGGTGGTTGTCTACTGTTCAGGCTTACCATGAAAGTCTTTGTGGTGTAATTTATCGTGTATCCAAACACAATCACCGTTTTGCATTAGCACATAGGATTACATTCATAATTTATTTTTTACAGTAATATGTTCGAATTTCACCTTTAACTGTTTATACTGCATTATAGTAACGATATCGAAAGACGTGCGTATAGTCTAAACTGAAAGGCGTTTCATAGTACCACAAATCATAAAACATCATATAGTAAAATTGTGATATATTTATGGAAAAACTATAAGCACAAAGGAAAAAGTAAATATGAGGTTATTTCACTTGAATTTTTCTTAAACAAATATAATAGTAATATACGTTACAAGAACGGTATGTTGACGTTTTCATGTTCGAGGAAAAGATTGAAAAAGCGAAACGTAGTTGAGCTTTTTTAATTTCTGAGAACATGAAAACAAACATACCGCTCGTGTATCGTACATTATTTTGTGCGAAGATCGTTTATTACATACCTGAAAGACGAATTTCTAATTTGTTGCAATGAAATCTCCATGTTGGTTTCTGTTTAATGACGCCAACTTCGGAACACCAAAATATCTTTCTTCAACATTGTTGCTGTAAAATGTTTTCTGTGTTTACTATACTCCAGCAAGCCATGATATACGTCTATCTTTCCCCCCCCCCCAGTCTATAAATGCGAACTTAAAACAAACGGTAAGGTTATGTAATGATTTATTTTTCATTTTAATATTTTAACAATATTATTTATATAACATATTGCAGTAATAACATCGGCATCTGGAATCTCGTTGATTTTTTCACGGCTTCCTTAATGTTACTTGTATCAGGAATGCAATAAGTTTCGTGGAGTAGTAGACTTTACTTAATTTTTGCAAATATTTAAAAACAATAATTAACATTGCAATTTAGGTGAAATTGCAGTGGTAAGTTTCCAATTTAGAATTATTACTATGTTAAACGTCTCTAAAAATAATATGTTAAAAGCCTAAAGCAGTAAAATGAATGTCGCGCTTAAGCGGTAAGAAGAGGGAAATTGTTATGTGTGTTACGTTGGGAATACTGAATGTGGTATTTCACACTTACCGCGTATTGGTTCTGTGCGGAAAACAAGCAAATACGCACGATCTCGCACAAAATAATTTGCATGTATGCTTCTCCCACCCTGTACATTGGTTACCTATAATGGTACGAATGTGATAAAATAAATGAACGCCTATGATCATGGGTGGGCAACTCGTGCTCTCGAAGTGTGAACACAACCTCAGTGCAGGTAGAACGGACTCTGTACTGTAGTGTCTGTATACAAGATTTCTCGCATCTGCAGTAAGTGGCGGCTCGTTTTAAGTGAAAAACAATATAAACCCCAGATCATTTCCCTTTAGTGATGAGTCGAAAGAGAAACGTGTTTTAGTAAGAAGGGAGGTAAAGCTTGTATTATGTTCCATTAACTTTCTTACGCATGACATTTTATGTTACAAATAAACACAGTGAAGGTTTTAGTAAAGAAATACTCTCTAGATCTGCTTTAGAATAGCTAAAGGTAAAAATGGGATATCAACAAGGTGAGACATATCAAATATAGTTAGCACGTTGTGCGTGCGAGTTACAGAATTGCACGACATATGATCGACTAGCTAGGAGCATTTATGGATAAATTTGAAATGTTGCAGTATCATGTAGAACATAGACAACTTCACTTTCTTTGACTATAAACCATCTTGAAGAGTGATAAGAAAATCTTCTTATCAAATATAAGACCCTACTTCAAGACCTACAGCAGAATTCACTGCTAGTTTGGAGAAACAGTGACAACTGACAAGGAATCGATATTTTTCTGAAATCCTTTTGGCTTACAGCCGAAAGAAGATCCTGAAATTTTATAGCTTGAATTGATAAATCTACAGAACAGCACGCCACTCAGATTCCAGCGAAATCAGGAATCGAACTGTTCGTAATGCTGCCTAAGTCAGAATTTCCAAACATACTCTTTGTCTTTGCTTCCATATATACTGTATGTACTTGAGTCAGAGTTTAATACAAGAAAGAAGTGTAAAAGCTCTCAATGTACAGAAAGAGCTTAGAAGTAAGTTTATTTCATCTGCCGTGACATGTGAAAAATACTTCCTTGAATTTGTGTTTGTTTGCGAATACAGACTATTACCTTTCTGAGAACAGAGGAATACTCTTTAATGTGTAAAGACTTGTAAATTCTCGCGTTCTATGTTTAAAATAAGACATGTAATCTTTCAGTTGTTACCCTTAACAACACGCTAATCCCTTATTCATCTGTCGTAAAAAATCTTGGCTTCTTTTTTTATAATAATCTAAGTTGGAATTTTCAAGTTAAAGAAACGATAAAAAAAATCTGTTCCTCCATTCACTGTTTGCGTCGCTTGAGAAACTTCTTGCCCCAGCAACTAAAACTTACCCTAGTACAAACCCTAGTAACGCCGCACTTCGATTATTGTGACGTTTTGTTAAGTGACCTAAGTTCTGAATTGTCAGTCAAGTTACAGCGAGCTCAGAATATGTGCGTCAGATACGTGTGCAACATCAGACGGTATGATCACATATCACCGTCCTTCGCAAGTCTCTCGTGGCTCCGACTTAAAGAACGCAGAACTTTACACTCTTTGTCTTTACTCTTTCGAATTCTGCACACCTCAACACCAAATTACCTTTCGTCTCGTTTCTCTTATCTATACTCTAACCACGACGTAAATACCAGATCACTTATCTGTGGCACGCTAAGTATACCTCTTCATAGAACATCTTGTTATTCATCATCTTTTACAATATCCACCTCGCGTCAATGGAATTCCTTGTCACAAAGTATTAGGGGCTGCAAGACAATAAACACCTTTAAGAACAGCTTAAAAGATAACCTTATTAGCATTTCATTCCAATCATACTGATTTAAACTATCACTGACTACATTGTTACTTTTTTCTTTAGACATCATCCTAATTGTGCTGTATTTTAATTGTCTCATAATAATCTCTTTCTATTATCTAATATTATTTGAAATATATTAACATTCTATGTATTTTAGTTTCATTCTGCTACACAGTTTATTTCAGTGTTTAATTAATAGTTCATAGTACTTTTGTATACATGTAACTCTCATCAAAATCAAATTGTTGAATTCTTTGTAAGTTCATGCGTATGTATATACACTTTTTGCTGGTTGAGTGGAAGAGAAGGCCTTACGGCCTTAACTCTGCCAGCTAAAATAAATCATTATTATTATTATTATTATTATTATTATTATTATTATTATTATATATAATAATAAATATTAACAAATAGTGTAATAATAAATATGTGTTGCAGCTATGTTTGTTGTATCTTGAAAAGCTTGTTTTCAGTTTGTGTTTCCAGTACTAAACTAATTTACAAAGCTAGGAAATAATATAATTTTGTTATGTGTGTTCAGGTACAGTCTGTCTAAAATTACTATAATAATTACTGTACCAGCGTCATTCTGAAATTCAAATCATGGAGTAGACATCACGACCACCTGCATGAGCCGCCAGAGCGCACCATGGCTTTTGCAGCGAACCTACAAACAACTTGTAACTGCTGCGACTGGCTCCGTCTGTCTTTAAATGTTAAATGTTATGATTTATTTAACGACGCTCGCAACTGCAGAGGTTATATCAGCGTCGCCGGATGTGCCGGAATTTTGTCCCGCAGGATTTCTTTTACATGCCAGTAAATCTACTGACATGAGCCTGTCGCATTTAAGCACACTTAAATGCCATCGACCTGACCCGGGATCGAACCCGCAACCTTGGGCATAGAAGCCCAACGCTATACCAACTCGCCAACCAGGTCGACCCGTCTGTCTTTCTCTCTTTCAAGGTTTTTTAGCACTTTGTGAGCACGAGTTGCCCATCCATGCCTATGACAATAGAGATAACTTTACTTTCGGTCTACCTATTGATCAAGAAGAATGATAACGAAGATTATTAATATAAGGTTATAGAATTAGACCAGAGCAATAACCTACATCCCTATGCACAATCGTGATATAAAAAATTCATGCTGCATGTGAATCAATTATGTTCTATGAATTGTATCTCTTTGGCATATGCATTTGGTTTTTATGTCACATTTTTACTACGTGCGCTAAAAACCGTTATCCCAGGTGTTAGACGGCGCAAGGATACACTAAATCACAACCACTTTTATATATGACTGGCGACTGCTGTTAAAAAATCGGATGTTCTTACTGAAGCTTTCCAAGCGCAAGCAACAGGCCACGAATGAGCGTCGAGGTGCTGCGGTGTAAAGAGGGGGAACTGCGGTAAGGCGGGGGCGTCCCATCCCATCTCCAAACACAAGGAAAGCAAGCGCTCACTACGGGGGAATCATAACATTCTGCAGTGCCTCACGCATCAGGCAATTCCTCCAGCAATAGCCTACATTCGTTAAGTAAAAAATATCAGTAAAATCCTTCCCATCTAGTAAAAGATTCCTAAAAAATTACTTTGTAAATTTTATAGGCTTTAAATTCACCTACAACTAAAAAAAAAACCGGTAACTGAATTTAACAAACAAATAAATTTAAGTATTGTTCTCTAAAACTAATGAGGAAGACGAAAGATAATTGGCTGGGTCACTGGTTGAGAAGAAACTGCCTTCTGAACGATGCACTGGAAGGAATGGTGAACGGGAGAAGAGTTCGGGGAAGAAGAAAATATCAGAGATAACAGAGGGTTTTGAATTGAAGGGGTTACATTAGCTTGTCTATACGAATGACGTGAATATTTAAGAGAAAATCCACAAAACGATAAGGGAAAACACGGAAATTTTACTTGAAGCAAGTAAAGCGATCGGTTTGGAAGTAAATCCCGAAAGGACAAAGTATATGATTATGTCTCGTCACCAGAATATTGTACGAAATGGAAATATAAAAACTGGAGATTTATCCTTGGAAGAGATGAAAAATTCAATTATCTTGGAGCAACAGTAACAAATATAAATTACACTCGGGAGGAATTTAAACCCAGAATAAATGTGGGAAATGCCTGTTATTATTCGGTTGAGAAGCTTTTGTCATCTAGTCTGCTGTTAAAAAATCTTAAAGTTAGAATTTATAAAACAGTTATATTATGGCTTGTTTTGTATGGTTCTGAAAATTAGACTCTCACTTTGAGAGAGGAACAAAGATTAAGAGTGTTTGAGAACAAGTTTCTTAGGAAAATATTTGGAGCTAAGAGGGA